>NW_026111712.1:62500-177500 GCF_024679095.1 Eriocheir sinensis
ATGTGACGCTAATTTTCAAAAAGGGAAACAAATCAGCCACCTCAGATTATCGCCCAATTAGCTTCACATGAGTTGTAGGCAACATGTTGGAGTCAAGTATAGCCAGGAGCATTCGGGACCATCTAGAGAAGCATAGTTTGATTCATGACTTACAGCAGGGGTTTACGAAGGGTAGGTCTTGCCTTACTAATCTGTCGTCCTTCTATACTAAAGTAATCGAGGAGGTTGACAGAGATGAAAGTTGACATACTGTAACAAGATTTCAGTAAAGCGTTCGACAAAGTCCCTCATCACCGGCTATTACTAAAATTACAGGCTCACGGCATGGATGGGAAAGTTTTGAGCTGGATCAGGGCGTGGCTTAGTGGTAGAAAGCAGAGACAGGAATTAGCAGTGATGTCAGTAAGTTCGCAGATGATACCAAGATAGATAGAGTAGCAATCAGACCAGGACGCTAGCGTTCTCCAGGATGAGCTTGACAGACTATATGATTGGGCGGGGATGTGGCAGATGGAATTCAATATCGGGAAGTGTAGTATTCTGAGTGTAGGTAGGAATAACACCTCACACAAATACTCCTTAAATGACACTCCTCTAAGCAGGTCTGGGTGTAAGAGAGACTTAGGAGTCTTAGTGAGCACTGACCTACGTCCTAGGGTTCAATGCATTCAGGCTAAGAATTGTGCAAACAGGGTACTGAGTTTCATTTCGAAGAGCGTAAGCAATAGGAGCGCTGAGGTCATCCTCACACTTTACTTAGCACCTCATCTTGTTACGCGGCCCAGTTCTGGTCACCGTACTATAAAATGGATATCAAGTTGTTAGAATTTGTACAGAGAAGGATGACAAAAAAATATTCATGGGGTGAGAAACTTGCCTTATGAGGATAGACTTAAGGATTCAAATCTACACTCTCTAGAAAGGCGAAGGTTGCGAGGAGACCTGATCGAAGTCTATAAATGGATGAAGGACTTTAATAAAGGGAATGTCAATATAGTACTGGTAGTAAAAGAGCCAAGTAGTACACGTAGCAATGGTTTTAATTTAGACAGATTCAGATTCAGCAAAGACATAAGTAAGAATTGGCTCGCCATTAGAGTGATAGATGAATGGAACAGGCTTGGCAGTCATGTTGTGAGTGCCAATACCATTAATACATCCAAGAAGAGGTTGGATAAATTCATGGACAGTGAGGTAAGGTGGCGTTAGGAATACAGGAGCTGCCGTGTATAGGCCAACCGGCCTCTTGCAGACCCCTTACGTTCTTATGTTCTGATTTTCTTATGTTACAGACTCGCTCATCATGAGTATATGTCGTTGTCGATACCTCTGTAGAAGGACAGAGATCTGGATCTTCAGGTCGCTTGTGTTCCATATCTTACTCTTGAGCTGTGAGATATAGACACTAAATAGTAACCTGAAGAGGCGGATAAAGGCCTTTGGTAATGAGTGCAGGCAGAATCATGAGATCGCAGGAATGATTTTGTATCAAACTGATATTCAGTGCGTGAGACTGATTTAAGTCCTATTAACAAAAGTGCTCGTGAATGCCAACTCTGGCCATACGGGCATGTGGCACTGTACCTAGAAGCTAATCCTGCTCACCGGGTTGTTTCTCCGAGAAAAAAAAATCCCGAGTGAAGGAGATCAATGGGACCCCAGAAAGTTACTGGTTGGAGCAACAAGAGGAATCACCCAGGGTTTGAAGCCGTAGGGTTAGGTGAGGCGTAGTAGTAGTAGTAGTAGTAGTAGTAGTAGTAGTAGTAGTAGTAGTAGCTGTAGTAGTAGTAGCTGTAGTAGTAGTAGTAGTAGTAGTAGTAGTAGCAGAAGTAGTAGCAGTAGCAGTAGTAATAGTAGCAGTAGTAGTAGTAGTAGCTGTAGTAGTAGTAGTAGTAGTAGTAGTAGTAATAGTAGCAGTAGTAGTAGTAGTAGTAATAGTAGGGTGTAATAGTAGTAGTAATAGTAGGGTGAAGGAAATAGAAGCTTTGTCTGCCATTGCCAAGACTGAGCCACACGCTGCCTATTCAGCGTACACCCACGGCATCCAACATCGGTGGACGTTCCTGATGCGCACCATCCCCGGCATCAGTCCACTCCTCCGACCACTGGAAAATACCGTCAAGAATGTATTCTTGCCGGCGCTGGTGAAATATCATGCTTTGGGGGAGGAGGAGAGGGATATGCTAGCACTTCCCCCAAGACTGGGTGGGATGGGGATCACCAACCCTGAGAAGCTGGCTGATAAGGAGAACCAAAGGCAGAGGGCGAGATAGACCAAACAGAAATAAGAGATATTAAAAGAAAAATCTCAGAAGAAAGGCAACAGGCCCAAAAAGACGAGCTGGACCGTCTTACACACCACCTATCCACAGAAATGGGTAGAAAAATACACACAGCACAGGAGGCAGGCGCCTCTAACTGGCTAACGTCATTACCAATCAGAGCAAAGGGCTTCAGCCTCAACAAACAAGAATTTGTCGACGCCATTGCTCTGAGATATGGCTGGCCGATTGAGGGACTGCCTGATCTCTGTGCATGTGGATCACCAAATGATGTCACCCACACCATGACATGTAAAAAAGGAGGCTTCGTCTGTATTCGACACGATGAAGTGAGGGATCTGACAGCCAGCATGCTCGGGGAGGTATGCCAAGACGTCACTACCGAGCCGGCACTGCTTCCCCTGGACGGCGAACACCTTCGGTACAGGACAGCCAATACCTCACGGGAGGCACGGGTTGATGTAAGTGCCCGCGGATTCTGGGTGCGCGGACAGCAGGCGTTCATGGACATCCGCATATTCGACCCGATGGCTGCCTGTCACCGTGAGCTGCCCCTGCAAGCCGCCCACCACAGGAACGAGCAGGAGAAGACAAGGGCATACGGTGAAAGAATCCAACATGTGGATCAGGGCAGCTTCATCCCCCTCGTCTTCACCACATCCGGCGGGATGGGTCCCAGGGCCCATTGCTTCTACGCACGCCTCGCGGAACTAATCTCAGAAAAGAAGCATCAGCCAAGGAGTCACGTTGTCGCCTGGATGAGGTGTCGCCTCTCGTTCTCCCTGCTCAGGTCGGCCATCCAATGTCTCAGGGGCACCAGACACTCTGGCCCAAAAGCCACCAACATCTCCAATATGGACTATGAAGCCACAGTGGTGGAGAGTGACATTAGGGTGGGTCGGGAGTGACTTGAGTAGGGAAGGAAAGGGGGATCTAGACGTAATAGATGATAGGTGATTTAGTGTCAGGTAGTATTAGTGATATGGTTGGATGCCACAGTCATTAGCGAACAGAGTTGGGGCTAATGACCTTCAAGCTATGGAGCCCTCCATGATTATGTGTCGGGAAAATAAACATGGGTGGAGGTATCATTTATGTAGTAGTAGTAGTAGTAATAGTAGTAGTAGTAGTAGTAGTAGTAGTAGTAGTAGTAGTAGTAGTAGTAGTAGTAGTAGTATGAGGAGGCGGCGGCTGAGTGGCTAGCGTGCGTCCAGGAGAAAGCGGGTTCGAGTTCAAACCGCCGCCACAAGCTGGATTTTTTCAGTCACAGCCGAATGGCCTAAGACTACCCACATACTTTCCTGAAGACCACCTATCATCCCGGACTTTAGGTTCTCGCTCTGAAGAGGATCGAAGATGAGCGGGAGGCAGCATGAGCCAAGAAAGATGGCGCCACTATAAACACATTCCTACGCCATGACGGGCTGGGGCTCACCATCAGGCCCCACGAAGAGAGCTAGTCTACCTGTGGCTTATGATGAAACGTGAAAAACAAATTGTAGTAATAGTAGTAATATTAATAGTAACAGTAGCAGTAGCAGAAGCAGTAGTAGAAGTAGTAGTTTTAGTCGTAGAAGTAAAGTAGTAGTAGTAGAAGTTGTAGTGCTAGTAGTAGAAGTAGTACTGAAAGTAGTAACAGTAGTAGTAGTATATATAAAACAAAATAACAGTCTTCTTTCCAAAGGAATGACAAAAAAAAAACTAAGGTGCCCTTCAAGGTACCCTTCCCTCTCTCCCTTATTCACTCCTTTGTTACTCCTTCCCTCCGTCCTCTTCATATCCTTCAACATACATCCGTTCCACAGCCTCTCCTCACCTTTCTTCCATTTTTTCCTTCCTCTTCCCTCCCTGCAGGTCCAATTTTCCCCACTCAGACAAACAGCCAACCCTCCGTGTCTTCTTCCTTCTCCCCTCCCTTTCTCTCTTTCCCTCTGTCCTTCCATTCGTTCCTCCCACCCTCCATCTCCTCGTCTTTGTGCTGCTTCTTTCCATTCAGGTTCCCAATCTTCCTTCCTTCTGTTAATCCATTTCTCTCACTTTGTCAAGCCTTCAAGCTTTCACATTTTTCTCTCTTTCCAACTGGTTTCTCTGTTTCTAGTCTCTCTCTCTCTCTCTCTCTCTCTCTCTCTCTCTCTCTCTCAACATCAAACACTTCCCTTCCTTTTCCGATTATATTTTTTTCTCCCTCCAATATTTCCATCAACTTCACCGATCATATTTCTCCTTTCATATGCCTCTCAGTCCCCCATGTCTCCCTCCTTCTCTTCCTCTTTACCTCATTTTCCTCTCCTTCCTCCCTCTTTTCAAACAATGTTTCTCACCTAACTTCCAATGGGTTTACTTCCACTTTTATTCCCTCCAGAAAATTCTCTCTCTATTCCCTCCTTTCCTCCCTTCGTTCCTGTATTCCTTTCTTCCCTCAGTTACCTCCATCCTCACGTAACCTGATCCTTCCTCTCCCTCCTCGAATTCTGCCATTAATCTATATTAATCTGAAACTTTCCCTCACATTCCCATTCTCTGAGCAAAAGTAAAAAAAAAGTCTTTCTTATCTCATTTAATAGTTTTCGATACTTTGTATAGGACCTGACATGTTTCACTTGTATTCTCGTTTATTCCGAAGAGGGTATGAGGATAAGGAGGAAAAGAAGGATGAGGGGACGAAAAGTGTAAAGCCGTCCTACTAAGAAAAACAAATTGTGAAAGTACTGACAACAAAAGAAAAAGGAAAGACTATCCAAAATATGACAAATGGGTAAACTCCGATAATATTTCTCTTCACCTCTCTCTCTCTCTCTCTCTCTCTCTCTCTCTCTCTCTCTCTCTCTCTCTCTCTCTCTCTCTCTCTCCGGGAGTCGATTGGAAACGGGTGAAGGGTGATCAGCTCTCTAAGACAGGTGCTAAAGATTTCCCATACCTGTGTGTGTGTGTGTGTGTGTGTGTGTGGGTGTGTGGGTGTTGGTGGGTGGATGGGTGTGTATGTGTGTGAACGTATGGTTTTACCCGTCTCTCTCTCTCTCTCTCTCTCTCTCTCTCTCTCTCTCTCTCTCTCTCTCTCTCTCTCTCTCTCTCTCTCTCTCTCTCTCTCTCTCTCTCTCTCTCTCTCTCTCTCGTTTTTTACACCTCGCAAAGTTTTCATCTACCTTCCCTATCCGCAACCTCCCCTCGTTTTTTTTCTCTCTCTCTCTCTCTCTCTCTCTCTCTCTCTCTCTCTCTCTCTCTCTCTCTCTCTCTCTCTCTCTCTCTCTCTCTCTCTCTCTCTCTCTCTCTCTCTCTCTGCACTAAAAATATACAATATCACTGAACTCTTTTCATTTTCCCCTGCCACTTGTTTTCCTGGTGTTGACACACACACACACACACACACACACACACACAGCTAAAAGTAATTACACACACTGAGTCAATTAATCTCTGTCCTTTGCTCAAGCAGTTTCCTTTTTTTTTGGCCAGTTAATTTTACTGTGGTTTTATTTTGCTGTTTTGGTCACCTCTAAAAGGAAACGGAAGAAGAAATGTGTGTGTGTGTGTGTGTGTGTGTGTGTGTGTGTGTGTGTGAGAGAGAGAGAGAGAGAGAGAGAGAGAGAGAGAGAGAGAGAGAGAGAGAGAGAGAGAGAGAGAGAGAGAGAGAGAGAGAGAGAGAGAGAGAGAGAGAGAGAGAGAGAGAGAGAGAGAGAGAGAGAGAGAGAGAGAGAGAGAGAGAGAGAGAGAGAGAGAGAGAGAGAGAGAGAGAGAGAGAGAGAGAGAGAGAGAGAGAGTGTGTGTGTGTGTGTGTTCTGGAGTGGGCGCCATCTGTCTCCTTTAAACTTCCATCCTTAGAAAAGAAGAAAAACCAATAAAAAGAAATTTCGCTGCTGCATCAAAAAAAAAATTACTTCAAACTTCTTTAAACCAACCCGACAGTAAGGAAACTCTAATTACAAGAGGCAGGGAATACTTTTTTTTCTTATTTTTTCCCTTCGACGTTTGAGATAAGATACCAAGAGCCATAGATAAAGAGAGTGAGAGACGGACTCGGGATTTCACGTTGCGTGGTAAAACTTTCTACTAATTTTTTTCTTTTTTTAATTTCCTCCTTGTCATTCTGTATTTTTAGCCAAGAGCATAAGAAATACAAGTATTTTATACATATATATCAGACTTGTCTCTCTTTATCAGTAGTTTTTTTTTCTTAATTTTTCAACCACATCTTAATAATATATCCTAACTGTTTACCTGTTTCTTCTCCTCTACTTTTAAGCTTATTCATTTTGTGCATTCCTCTATTTCTAAAAAAAAAAATGTATCTATTTTGTTTTTACTATTTTCGCTACTCCCAGTTATAATTGCGTTTGTGAAGTTTAACTTATTCAGTCCATGCTCTTCTTTTTCAGATGTTTTTTTTTTCTTGAAACAGCTCAGTGTTTACTGTTATATTTCTACGTAACTGTCTAAATTTGTCTGTACTCAGGTCAATTTTTACGTCCTTTAAAGTTTATATTTTTTTTCAGTCTACCTTCTCCCTACACCTCGTTTATTTCCCATAAGCCTATACTATAAGCCCCAGCTCACACCTCTCGCCCCCCATAACCTTACTCTCTCTAGTCGACTTTCATCTCCTTTTCAGTAAATATTTCTTAGACTCTCTGCACTCTATGCCTCACCCTCTCCGCCTCCGCCTCATCCTCACCTTCTACAGCCTGGCATAGGCCCCATCTCGCCCTTCCCACCCTCCATCAACCCTCTTTTATAACATGAAACACTCTCCTAAACCCACTTTCCAAAATCTGCTCAAATTTCCTCGTTGCGTCACCTCTATACTCGTGCGTCCGCCTCTCTTCCCCTCCCTCCCTTTCCTATCAGAGTGAAGGGATCGTAGGCCTATTCCTCAGGCTCAAATTCTACGTAACTGTGTTTGTTCGTTATATTGGGCCTTTGTGTTAAGGCCTCACTGTATTGTGTTACGGTGTGTGTACAGGTGAAGATTGTTGAGGGCGTGTTAGATGTTAGGATGTAAATGGCTGAACTTTTTTTATTTCTTTCCTTTGTTTTCTTGCTTTCTTTTCTCCTGTCAATTTTACTAGTGAAGGAAAGAATGGAGATGACCGTAATATATCAAGTGGTATTGCTAACTGCAGTAGTACTAGTAGTGGCGGCAGAAGTAGTAGTAGTAGTAGTAGTAGTAGCAACAACAATAGTGGTAGTAGTAGTAGCAACAGTAGTAGTAGTAGTAGTAGTAGTAGTAGTAGTAGAAATACTAGTATTAGTAGAATTTAAATAAAAATATTCCCCGCAAAAAATCTATGAGTAAAAAACGCAGATGAAAATTACAATATGTAGATATCACTTGGTGACAGACTTCAAAATCATTACAATATAAAATTAAGATAAAATTGGTGATAATATATAATAATAATAATAATAATAATAATAATAATAATAATAATAATAATAATAATAATAATAATAATAATAATAATAATAATAATAATAATAATAATAATAATAATAACAATAGTAATAATAATAATAATAATAATAATAATAATAATAATAATAATAATAATAATAATAATAATAATAATAATAATAATAATAATAATAATAATAATAATAATAATAATAATAATAATAATAATAATAATAATAATAATAATAATAATAATAATAATAATAATAATAATAATAATAATAATAATAATAATAATAATAATAATAATAATAATAATAATAATAATAATAATAATAATAATAATAATAATAATAATAATAATAATAATAATAATAATAATAATAATAATAATAATAATAATAATAATAATAATAATAATAATAATAATAATAATAATAATGATAACAATAATAATAATAATAATAATAATAATAATAATAATAATAATAATAATAATAATAATAATAATAATAATAATAATAATAATAATAATAATAATAATAATAATAATAATAATAATAATAATAATAATAAAAATAATAATAATAATAATAATAATAATAATAATAATAATAATAATAATAATAATAATGACAAGAATAATAATAATAATAATAATAATAATAATAATAATAATAATAATAATAATAATAATAATAATAATAATAATAATAATAATAATAATAATAATAATAATAATAACAATAATAATAATAATAATAATAATAATAATAATAATAATAATAATAATAATAATAATAATAATAATAATAATGCGGCAGAAGCGCCACGCTACAATAATCCATTTCAATCATCAAAAATGGAGATGAAGTATTGACGATTCTCTCGACTCCTCCTCATCTCCCACTCCCCTTTCTTTCTTTCCTTCACATCTCTTCATTCACTACTCGTTTTGCTTCGCTCACTTCATTATCTCCCTTACCTCTTACCCTTACCTCTATTTTTGTAACCCCTTCTACTCTCTTCCACTTCTCATCATCATCTCTTCTCCTTATCATCCTTCCCACCCTCCTCTCCTCCATCTCTTCCTCTCCCCTACTCTCCATTTTTCCTAGTCTTCTCTCCACGAAACTCCATCCCTCCACTTCCAATCTCTCCACAACTTTTTTTTTCCTTCCTTTCTTTTTTTCTACCTCCTCTCTTTCAATCATTTATTCATCGGAGTTTCCTCTCCCCCTTGCTTTCTTTCTCTCCATTCCCTTCCGTCGTCTCCTCCACTGCTGTTCTCTATTTTTTCCTCCCTTACCTTCTATTCTCTTCCACCCCTATGTCTTATTTTTCTCCGCTCCTCCATATCGTCTTACCTTCCACCCTCCCTCTTCCTGTACCCTACCACCTCCTCCCCTTTCTCTTCCTCTTCTTTTGCCGCCGCTTCCTTCTCCTCCTCTCCTCTATGGCTCTATCATTGTTTTTCCTTCCCTCTAACCATGTCACTCATTCGCTTCTCCTCCTCCTCCTCCTCCTCCTCCTCCTCCTCCTCCTCCTCCTCCTCCTCCTCCTCCTCCCCCTCGCGTGTTAAGAAATGTAGTCAACAGCTAGAATTACCCATAACGTTAATATTCAATAAGTCATTATCACAGACTAGTGTGCCACTGGAGTGGAAAAAGGCCACTGTTACCCCGATTTTTAAAAAAAGGAGATAAAAAACAAGCCAGTAATTATCGTCCTATCAGCCTTACGTCTGTCCTAATTAATTTATTCAAAAAATTAACCAGGGATAAAGTGATCACTTTCCTAGAAACAAATGATTTGATAACTGATAATCAGCATGGATTTCGTAGTAATCGATCTTGCCTTACCAACTTATTAACTTTTTTCAACGAGCCCCATATGACGTAATTTACCTAGATTTTCAGAAAGCGTTTGATAAAGTTCCCCACGTTAGGCTTATTTCAAAACTGCGTTCACACGGTATTAGTGACCATCTATGTGCGTGGATTCATGACTGGCTCACCGACAGAGAATAGCGTGTAGTTCTTAATGGTGAAGCATCCGATTGGCAACCCGTCACCAGTGGTGTGCCCCAAGGTTCGGTCCTGGGGCCAACACTATTCATAATTTACGTGAACGATTTAGAGAGTGATATCCTGTCAAAAGTAGGTAGCCAAATTCGCCGACGACACCAAATTAGGAGGTACGGTGACAAACAGTAAAAATTGTGAGAATATTCAATCAGACTTAATAAGACCTGCCGACTGGAGCGAAAAATGACAAATATGTTTCAATGTAGATAAATGTAAAGTAATGCACATAGGTGAAAAGAATCCTAATTTTATATATCAACTTCAAGGACATGAGCTCAGCGAAGTTAAACAAGAAAAAGATCTTAGTGTCATTATCAGTAACACTCTTAAAATGAGTGATCAATGTTCTGCGGCGAGTAAAAAGCCAATATGATGCTAGAATTAATCTCAAGAAACTTTGATTATAAATCACCCGAACTTATGAAGAGATTATATTTAGCATTTGTAAGACCACACCTAGAATACACCGTTCAATTCTAGTCACCGAATTATATCAAAGATCAAGTCTTCCTAGAAAGGATACAGCGACGAGCAACCAAACAAATTCCAGCAGTCCGTAACTTGACGTATGACGAGCGTTTAAAGCGTTTAGATATGTTTTCTTTAAAGAAGCGAAGAGTAAGAGGGGACTTAATTGAGGTGTTCAAAATCCTTAATAGATTCGAAAACATTAACCCAGATAGTCTATTTCAGAGAGACCCCAACACAATAACACGTAGCAACGGTATGAAGTTAAAGGGAAACCGATGTAACACATTGGCGCGCAGAAGTTATTTCAATAATAGAGTCGTCGATCACTGGAATAGACTCCGGTGTCTCACCAACACCGGAGAGTAGTTCAGCATGCTCTCTAAAGACAGATCCTCTCTTTATCCACACCACACTACATTCACACAACATATACACCTTTTCCCAAAATTAAAATTTCAAAATGGCGCACATACACCAAGCCTCGGAGTCCCCGACTGGGGGGGGGACCACAAATTCCCCCAGGGAGGACTCCCCTTCTGGCTGCCGACCCGAGAGGTGTCTTGATAACTCCTCGAACCTCTTTCTTCTCAATTTCTGCAACATTCGCGGTCTTCGCTCTAATTTTCATTCTGTGGAACATCATCTCTCCTCCTCTAAACCTCACCTTCTCTTCCTTACCGAAACACAGGTTTCTGAGGCTACTGACAGCAATCTCTACTCTGTTCCCTCCTACTATCTCTATCCTAAATTTCAATCCAAAGCTGAATGTTGCGCCTACGTGCGCAACGACATCACTTGCTCTCGTGCCCACGACCTTGACTCTTCTGAATTTTCCACCATCTGGTTAAGACTTCACTGTCATTCTATTACTAAATACATCTGTGCTGTTTATCTCTCACCTAACTCTACCAACTATGTAAAATTCTTTGACTATTTGAATTCTAAAGTGGAGCACATCTTGACCCACTCTCTTCGCTGAAATCTCCATCCTAGGAGATTTCAATGTTCACCACCAGCTTTGGCTTTCATCCTCTTTCACTGACCATCCTGGTGAACAAGCCTACAACTTTGCTATCCTCAACGACCTAGAGCAGTTGGTCCAGTACCCTACACGTATTCCCGACCGTCTTGGAGATCGGCCCAACATTCTAGACCTCTTCCTTACCTCAAACCCTTCTGCTTATTCTGTCAAACTGTTCTCTCCGTTGGGCTCCTCCGATCACAATCTTATTTCTGCATCCTGTCCTATCGCTCCTGTACACCCTCTGGACCCACCGAAGAGGCGATGCTTCTGGCATTTTGCTTCAGCTCGATGGGACGACCTGAGGATGTACTTTTCCGATTTCCCGTGGAATGATTATTGATTCCAGGATAGAGACCCCTCTGTGTGTGCTCAGCGCATCACAGAGGTGATTGTCTCTGGAATGGAGGCATACATTCCTCGTTCTTTCTCTACTCCTCACGCAAAAAGACCTTGGTTTAATCACGCTTGTTCTCGTGCTGTCAATGATAGAGGTAGCTCACAAAAGGTACCAGAGCCTTCAAACTAATGCTAATTATGAACTTTACATTTCTGCCGAAATCGTGCCAAATCTATTCTCCGACTAACCAAAATTCTTTCATTAATAGAAAATGTCAAAACCTTGCTTTCTCTAACTCTTCCCGTGACTTCTGGCATCTAGCCAAAACATCTCCTCCAACTTCACTTCTTCATCTTCCCTCCACTCCTCAGTCCTGACGGCAACACTGCCGTCTCATCTATCTCTAAGGATGAACTCTTCTCTCAAACTTTCCGTAACAGCTCCACTCTGGACGATTCTGGGCATATTCCTCCTACTCATCCCTCCTCTGACTCCTTCATGCCTGTGATAAAGTTTCTTCTAAAGGTTGTTTTCTATTCCCTCTCTGGCCTCAATCCTCAGAAGGGTTATGGTCCTGATGGAGTGCCTCCTATTGTCCTTAAAAACTGTGCCTCCGTGCTGTCACCCTGCCTGGTCAAACTCTTTCGCCTCTGCCTGTCAACATCTACCTTTCCTTCTTGCTGGAAGTATGCCTTCATACAGCCTGTACCTAAGAAGGGTGACCGCTCCAATCCCTCAAACTACCGTCCTATTGCTTTACTTTCTTGTCTATCTAAAGCTTTTGAATCAATCCTTAACCGGAAGATTCAAAAGCACCTTTCCACTTCTGACCTTCTATCTGATCGCCAGTATGGGTTCCGCAAGGGGCGTTCTACTGGTGATCTCCTAGCCTTCTTAACTGACTCTTGGTCATCCTCTCGTAGCCGTTTCGGTGAAACTTTTGCTATTGCGCTGGACATATCAAAAGCTTTTGATAGGGTCTGGCACAGATCTTTGCTTTCTAAACTACTCTCCTACGGTTTCTATCCTTCTCTCTGTACCTTTATCTCCAGTTTCCTTTCTGACCGTTCTATTTCTGCCGTGGTAGACGGTCAATGTTCTTCCACTAAATATATTAACAGTGGTGTCCAACAGTGTTCTGTCCTATCTCCACTCTTTTCTTTTGTTCATTGATGATCTTCTTTCCAAAACGAACTGTCCTATCCATTCCTACGCCGATGATTCCACTCTGCATTACTCAACTTCTTTTAATAGAAGACCCACCCTTCAGGAACTTAACGACTCAAGGCTGGAGGCTGCAGAACGCTTAGCCTCAGACCTTACTATTATTTCCGATTGGGGCAAGAAGAACCTGGTGTCCTTCAACGCCTCAAAAACACAGTTTCTCCACCTATCCACTCGACACAATCTTCCAAACAACTATCCCCTATTCTTTGACAACACCCAGCTATCACCTTCCTCAACACTAAACATTCTCGGTCTATCCTTAACTCAAAATCTCAACTGGAAACTTCATATCTCATCTCTTACTAAATCAGCTTCCTCGAGGCTGGGCTTTCTGTACCGTCTCCGCCAGTTCTTCTCCTCTGCACAGTTGCTGTCCATATACAGGGGCCTTGTCCGCCCTCGTATGGAGTATGCATCTAATGTGTGGGGGGGCTCCACTCACACAGCTCTTCTGGACAGAGTGGAGGCTAAGGCTCTTCGTCTCATCAGCTCTCCTCCTCATACTGATAGTCTTCTACCTCTTAAATTCCGCCGCAATGTTGCCTCTCTTTCTATCTTCTATCGATATTTCCACGCTGACTGCTCTTCTGAACTTGCTAACTGCATGCCTCCCCCCCTCCCGCGGCCCCGCTGCACTCGACTTTCTACTCATGCTCATCCCTATACTGTCCAAACCCCTTATGCAAGAGTTAACCAGCATCTTCACTCTTTCATCCCTCACGCTGGTAAACTCTGGAACACTCTTCCTTCATCTGTATTTCCTCCTGCCTACGACTTAAACTCTTTCAAGAGGAGGGTATCAGGACACCTCTCCTCCCGAAACTGACCTATCTTTCGGCCACCTCTTTGGATTCTTTTTAGGAGCAGTGAGTAGCGGGCTTTTTTTATTAATGTTTGCTTTTTGTGTGCCCTTGAACTGTCTCCTTTGCTGTAAAAAAAAAAAAAAAAAAAGTTAGCGCACAGAGTATTAATAGCTTCAAGTCTTCATTGGATAAGTATTTCAGGGATATAAGATTTTACTGACCCTTTTTCATAAGAGCATTTTATGCAAAGAGCCCATTTTGCAGCTGCCTGATTTCAATAAGCAGTTCACAGTAAAGTACATAAAAGGGCAAACCAACGTTGGGGCAGACTTCTTGTCGCGTCTGGTAGCAGAGTAATCTGATCGAGGTGGTAATGAGGTGTAGGTGCAGTAAGGTGACAGGGTACTGGATGCGAACTCTATACCACGGTAAACGAGGATCAAACCTCTACCTGTGACCCATGAAACTACACCTCACCCATCGTGAGTTGTGGGGTGATTCTGGAGCAGACATCTTATTTTACATCTGATGAGTGAGGTGTGGGAACAGTAAGCTTAACAGGATACTGGAGCTTTTTTTATTATAATTATTCAACTACATACACTGTTACTGACCCTCTTTCGTTTGTCTCAGGCAGCCTGCAGCACGAGTATAACCTGAAGACATCAGTTTCCCCCACAGTTTAGGTCACCAGTAGCGTAAGTTAAGGGTAGTAGTTTCTTCTTATTCCTCTCTTTACTGTAAAATTTCCATGTCCCTTTCTTCCTTAAAGGCACATGGTGATCTCTTCTAACTACTTCCTGCCGGCACGTTGCCGGAGGGAGAGGTGGGTGGGGAGGAGCCTTCATCTATTCTAACCCGTCCTATCACACGTAGATCACTAGTAGTACCCGTAGTAAACAGACACCCTCGCCATTGACCGACAGGTCTTCTGGTGTCTGTTCTTCCTATGTATTCCTATGTATTCCTACGTATTCCTCCTCCTCCTCCTCCTCCTTGGTTTCGGTATGCGGATGAAGTGTTTCCACCTCAGGGAACTAGTCGCCCCTGCCTTGCATAGTCTCAGGTCACCTTTGGACAAAGTGTAATACCTGATCTGTCTCCCGTGCCAGGGTCACGGTGAAGCCTCTGGGCAGCAGCAATGTTGGATTGGACTGCAGGCAGAGGATCTCTTTATGAGACAATGGCTGGAGTTCCAGGGTCCTAGTTAGCTGGACCGCGCCCTAATTATTTAGGCCTGCGGTGTAGAGGAGTGTGGCGACCTCTACACTAAAAAGCCTCCCAGTGAGCCAGTTGTCGGTGTGAGCTCCCCGTCCCTCCCCTCTAACGATGGAATTCCAATCCCAATTCTGCATAGCAGCTGGTTCTTGTTATTTTCTCCTGAAAGAGATTTTTTTTTTTTTACAGCTAAGGAGACAGTTCAAGGGCGTAAGGAAAGAAAAAAAAAAAAGCCCGCTACTCACTGCTCCTGAAAAGAGATCAAAGGAGTGTCCAAAAGGAGAGGTCAATTTCGGAAGGAGAGGTGTCTTGATACCCTCCTCTTGAAAGAGTTCAAGTCGTAGGCAGGAGGAGATACAGATGAAGGAAGACTGTTCCAGAGTTTACCAGCGTGAGGGATGAAAGAGTGAAGATGTTGGTTGACTCTTGCATAAGGGGTTTGGACAGTATAGGGATGAGCAATAGTAGAAAGACGTGTGCACCGGGGCCGCGGGAGGGGGGGAGGCATGCAGTTAGCAAGTTCAGAAGAGCAGTCAGCATGAAAATATCGATAGAAGATTGAAAGAGAGGCAACATGGCGGCGGAATTTAAGAGGTAGAAGACTATCAGTATGAGGAGGAGAGTTGATGAGACGAAGAGCCTTTGACTCCACTCTGTCAAGGAGAGCTGTGTGAGTGGACCCCCCCCCCCCCCCACACACACACACATGAGATGAATACTTCATACGAGGGCGGACAAGGCTCCTGTAAATGGATAGCAACTGTGCGGGGGAGAAGAACTGGCGGACACGGTACAGAATGCCCAGCCTAGAGGAAGCTGATTTAGTAAGAGATGAGATATGAAGTTTCCAGTTGAGATTTTGAGTTAAGGATAGACCGAGAATGTTTAGTGTTGAAGGTGATAGCTGAGTGTTGTCGATGAATAGGGTATACTTGTTTGGAAGATTGTGTCGAGTGGATAGGTAGAGAAACTGTGTTTTTGAGGCGTTGAAGGACACCAGGTTCCTCTTGCCCCAATCGGAAATAATAGAAAGGTCTGAGGCTAAGCGTTCTGTTGCTTCCAGCCTTGAATCGTTAAGTTCCTGTGGAGTGGGTCGTCTATTAAAAGAAGTTGAGTAATGCAGAGTGGAGTCATCGGCGTAAGAATGGATAGGACAGTTCGTTTTGGAAAGAAGATCAGCAATGAACAACAGAAAGAGAGTGGGAGATAGGACAGAACCCTGTGAGACACCACTGTTAATAGGTTTAGGGGAAGAACAGTGACCGTCCACCACAGCAGAGATAGAACGGTCAGAAAGGAAACTGGAGATAAAGGAACAGAGGGAAGGATAGAAACCATAGGAGGGTAGTTTGGAAAGCAAAGATTAGTGCTAGACCCTATCAAAAGCTTTTGATATGTCCAGCGCAATGGCAAAGGTTTCACCGAAACGGCTAAGAGAGGATGACCAAGAGTCAGTTAGGAAAGCAAGGAGATCACCAGTAGAACGCCCCTTGCGGAACCCATACTGGCGATCAGATAGAAGGTTAGAAGTGGAAAGGTGCTTTTGAATCTTCCGGTTAAGGATTGATTCAAAAGCTTTAGATAGACACGAAAGTAAAGCTATAGGGCGGTAGTTTGAGGGATTGGAACGGTCACCCTTCTTAGGCACAGGCTGTACAAAGGCATACTTCCAGCAGGTAGGAAAGGTAGATGTTGATAGGCAGAGACGAAGAAGTTTGACCAGGCAGGGTGTCACCACGGAAGCACAGTTTTTAAGGACAATAGGAGACACTCCATCAGGTCCATAAGCCTTCTGAGAGTTGAGGTCAGAGTGGGCATAGAAAACATCATTTGGAAGAATTTTAATAACAGGCATAAAGGAGTCAGAGGGGGGATGAGTAGGAGGAATATACCCAGAATCATCCAGGGTGGAGTTCTTACAGAAAGTTTGAGCGAAGAGTTCAGCCTTAAAGACAGATGAGACGGCAGTGCTGCCGTCAGGGTTAAGGAGAGGAGGGAAAGAGGAGGAAGTGAAATTGGAGGAGATATTTTTGGCTAGATCCCAGAAGTCACGGGAAGAATTAGAAGAACGATGTTGACATTTTCTATTGATAAAAGAAGTTTTGGTAAGTCGGAGAAAAGATTTGGCACAATTCCGGGCTGAAATGTAAAGGTCAAAGTTAGCGGGTGTTCGAAGGCTCTGGAATATTTTGTGAGCTGCCTCTCTATCTTTAATAGCACGAGAACAAGCATGATTAAACCAAGGTTTTTTAGTATAAGGAGTAGAGAAAGAACGTGGAATGCATGCCTCCATTCCAGAGACAATCACCTCTGTGATGCGCTGGGCACACACAGAGGGGTCTCTCTCCTGGAAGCAGTAATCATTCCACGGGAAATCGAAAAAGTACATCCTCAGGTCGTCCCACCGAGCTGAAGCAAAATGCCAGAAGCAACGCCTCTTTAGTGGGTCCAGAGGATGTACAGGAGCGATAGGACAGGATACAGAAATAAGGTTATGATCGGAGGAGCCCAACGGAGGGAACAGTTTGACAGAGTAAGCAGAAGGATTAGAGGTAAGGAAGAGGTCTAGAATGTTGGGCCTGTCTCCAAGACGGTCGGGAATACGAGTAGGGTGCTGAACCAACTGCTCTAGGTCGTTGAGGAGAGCAAAGTTGTAGGCTTGTTCACCAGGCTGGTCAGTGAAAGAGGATGAAAGCCAAAGCTGGTGGTGAACATTGAAATCTCCTAAGATGGAGATTCCAGCGAAGGGAGAGTGAGTCAAAATGTGCTCCACTTTAGAGTTCAAATAGTCAAAGAATTTTACATAGTTAGTAGAGTTAGGTGAGAGATAAACAGCACAGATGTATTTAGTAATTGAATGACAATGAAGTCTTAGCCAGATGGTAGAAAATTCTGAAGAGTCAAGGTCGTGGGCACGAGAGCAAGTGATGTCGTTGCGCACGTAGGCGCAACATCCAGATTTGGATTGAAGTTTAGGATAGAGGTAGTAGGAGGGAACAGAGTAGAGGTTGCTGTCAGTAACCTCAGAAACCTGTGTTTCGGTGAGGAAGAAAAGGTGAGGTTTAGAGGAGGAGAGATGGTGTTCCACAGAATGAGAATTAGAACGAAGACCGCGAATGTTGTAGAAATTGATAATTAGGAGGTTCGAGGAGTTATCAGGACACCTCTCAAGTCGGCAGCCAGAAGGGGAGTCCTCCCTGGGGAAATATATGGTCCCCCCCCAGGCGGGGACTCCGAGGTTCTGTAATTTTTCGCCATTTTGAATTTTGAATTTTGGGAAAAGGTGTGTGTGTTGTGTGAATGTAGTGTGGTGTAGAAAGAGAGAGGAACTGTCTTTAGAGAGCATGCTGAACTGCTCTCTGGTGTTGATGAGACAAAAGGGAAACGGTTAGTGAGGACATGGGAAGGGTCTTTGAAGGGCTTCAGCACCCTCCTCGCCTCCCATATATCCTCACCGGGAGTAGTAGATGTCTTCCGTTGGCCTTTTGAGGTAGTACCTCCTAGTTTCTAGGTGGAGTTTCTGATGGTTTTTCTTATACTCAAAGAATATTTCAGCTTTTCTGGTCTCTCTGGAAGGGCGTCTGATACTTTCTAGAGTTGGTGGATAACACTTGGTGACAGGTGCCACTGGCCAGGCCTCGCAAGGGTCGCGGAATTGTGTTAGACGATTAGGAAAGTGAGAACGAATTGCTGCTTCCTCTCCTCTCTTGCCAGCTTTGCTCTGGGTGACTACGCCGGCCTCGTTCTATGAGACACAACTACGAGGACAATAGCTGAAAAGTGCCGGGTTGTGAAAGTCTCTCGTGACCGAGGGTCAGGATAAGCGATTGTTCTTTGAGGGGTTTTCAACACCCTGTGGGAGCGAACTCCCAGTGTTGGAGGCATCTAACATAGCAGTATCTAATTTCCATGCTCATTCTTTATCTAATTCAATATATGGTCACACTTTAAGTAATTTCGAGAGCGTTATTTGATATTTGCACAAATTGTGAACCTGCATCAATTTCTTACAATGCCTTCGACACTCCGTAAGTGTGACGTCTGGTCCGGACGATTTGCAGCTCAGTACTTCCAGCTGAGTAAACCTTGTCGCCTCAGTATTCAAATATTAAGATTTACGCAGGCTGTGACCGAGTGGAAAAACAAACACCATGAACTTGAAAAGAAGTTTGAAGCCCTTCAGGAATTTGTTGCGAGCAATGTGGCAGTGACTCCACCATCGATGGTGGAGAGGCCCTCCACCGAGACCGTGCCCCCTCTAAACGACCCTCCTGCTTCACGGGAGGACGAGTTACCTGCCTCACAGGTTAACTCCCAGCCTGCCTCACAGACTAACCCCGAGTCTGCCTCACAGGCTAATCCCCAGCCTGCCTCACAGGCTAACTCCCAGCCTGCCTCACAGGCTAACTCCCAGCCTGCCTCACAGGCTAACTCCCAGCCTGCCTCACAGGCTAACTCCCAGCCTGCCTCACAGGCTAATTCCCAGCCTGCCTCACAGGCTAATTCCCAGCCTGCCTCACAGGCTAATTCCCAGCCTGCCTCACAGGATAACTCCCAGCCTGCCTCACAGGCTAACTCCCAGCCTGCCTCACAGGCTAATTCCCAGCCTGCCTCACAGGCTAATTCCCAGCCTGCCTCACAGGATAACTCCCAGCCTGCCTCACAGGTTAACTCCCAGTCTGCCTCACAGGCTAACTCATAGCCTGCCTCTCAGCCCAACTCCCAACCTGCCCCACATAACGCTTCTCTTCCTGCTTCACAGGATGACGGGTTCCAACCTGCAAGCAATGGAGCCAAACAAAAGCAGGCAACCAAACATTTACTGACCCCCACTACCTTCAATAGGTTCCAGGTGCTGACAGACACCATGGAGGATGGATGGATTTGAAACTCGCCTAGTTGGGGACTCCATGGTGCGTGGCCAGCTGGTTGGTTTCTGTGGTCGTTCATCAAACGGCCGCAGAAAGCGTTACTGTTATCCAGGTTCCAGACTGGACGACATCACTGCAGCGTGCGATGATGTCACGAGTAATGCCGACCGAAACACCCTCTTTGTCATTCACGCGGGCACAAATGACGTAAGGACAACCCGTTCTGAAGAACTGCTTCAAAAATACCGCCGCATGATCAAGCAGTATAAACGAAAAACGGATGCCAGTAACATCATAATCTCAGGAAGCCTCCCGAGGGTCGGTGCCGAACCTAGCTTTTACAGTAAAGGGACATCAGTCCCTTTGCTCACAAGAAAACGTCCAGTTCGTTAACTCATGGAGCAGTTTTTACTACAATTCGGTCTAGTTCCTTGCCGATGGCATCCCCTTTAACCCTCTTGGAGCAGCCCGTTTCGGGAGGCTGCTCTGTGACCAAGTTGCTCTTTGAAAGCCAAAAAACGCCAAGGTGAGAACACCAGCAGCTCCACCGTAAGGGAGCACTCAACCCAGCTACATAAACGCTCGTAGACTACGCAACAAATTTGAAGACTTAGAAGCATTCGCAGCTACAAATCATTATCACATCATCGGAGTCACAGACTCTTGGATAGACACTTCAAATAGAGATTTCATTGCGGAATATAGATTACCGGGTTATACGATTTTTAGTCATGAAAGAGGGAACAGACATGGTGGAGTCGTTATCTTATATATCTACAACTCTCTCCATCCAGTATCCGTGAAAACAGATTTTATAACCAAAGTGGACACGGTCTTCATTGAAATTAAAAATAAGTCTCGTAAAATAGTAGTTGGACTAATCTATAGACCACCAGGGCAGACTCTTGATATCGACCACGCGTTAAGTGAATTAATATTAGAATCAAGTAGCAGTTGCGAGGCAGTAATTCTGGGGATTTTAACTTGCCAGTGAAAAGATAGGGCGAACCGTTGAACTGTCATACAGGGCTCGACCTGTACACAAATGTAAAATAAAGTGCTTTACATCAACACGTTCATGAACAGACTCCGGAAAATAATATACTTGACCTTATCTTTTCAACGACAGGTGATCTAGTTAACGAAGTAAATGTTGATACAGTTATTGGTTCTAGCGATCGCCGAATAATAATATTCAGCATCAAGATGAAAGAAAGTAAAGTAACTGCTAGTAAAGAAAAAGTGCCAGATTATCAGAGAGCGATTTTCGTAAGATTCCGATCAATTTTAAATAATTCTGACTGGACTGTAATATCTATGGAAACAGATATTGATAAATCGTGGGAGGCCTTCACCGCAATTTTGAACAATGCCATAAGCATATGAGTACCCTATCGTAACAGACGTTCAACTTTTAAGAAGAAACACAAATGGTGGAATAACGAAATTAAAATAGCATCTCTTTTAAAAAAACGCGTATGTAGTAAATACATATCAACCCAGAGTGAGGCTGACAAACTAGAGTTGGACAGAATTCGCCGCAAAACCAAGAAATTAATAAAACGAAGCAAGACAAATCTTGAAGAATATATAGCGGAAACAAGTAAATCTAATCCTAAATATTTTTTTCAGCTATGTAAATAATAAAAAGTCACTCACTTGTAGTATCGGACCGCCTGCTAATGATAATAGTAACCACACGAACAATGAAAATGAAATGGCTACAATCCTAAGTAGCTTTTTCGCATCCGTATTTACCGACGAAGATTGTTTATCACCTCAACCGCCGGAGGTTAGAAGGACCGAAAATATTTTAAATGGCGTGCTCATCGTAGAAAGTGACATTTTACGCACAATTGAAAGGATTAAAGTAAGCAAAGCTTCTGGTCCAGACAAAATCACCCCCAGAGTTTTAAAGAAATCAAACATCAAATTTGTAAACCGCTCTTTATCTAATTCAATAAATCTTAAACAGCTGGAAAAGTTCCGTCGGATAGGAAAAAGGCAAATGTCACACCAGTTTTCAAAAAGGAGGACATGTTTCATTCAGGAAACTATCGACCAATTAGGCTGATATCGATTATTTTTAAGTTAATGGAGACTATCATTCGCGACAATATGGTGAAATTCTTCGAAGAAAATAATATCATAAATAATTCACAACATGATTTCCGTAGTAAACGTCTGTGTTTAACTAACTTACTTGATTTTGTCATTAGATTTTTGAAGTGTTCGATGAAAGCAGATCAGTAGATATCATATATCTGGATTTTCAAAAGGCATTTGATAAGGTCCCCCACAAACGGTTGTTCAGTAAACTATTGGCGAACGGTATCTCGGGTAACATTCACAATTGGCTTGTGGACTGGCTCTATGAGCGGAAACAGAGAGTAGTTCTAAACGGTGTTTCATCTAACTGGCTCGATGTCAGAAGCGGCGTACCTCAAGGATCAGTGCTTGGTCCCATGATCTTCTTAATTTATGTTAATGTTATCGATTTGCTGATGTCAAAAAAATCGCTAGTAAGGTAACTACGACACTCGACGAAGAAGCATTACAATCAGATCTAGATCGACTTGCACGTTGGACCAATTAATGGCAAATTAAATTTAAGGTTGACAAATGTAAAGTGTTACACATCGGAAACAATAACAATCGCGTTCAGTACGTAATGAATGGCTAACAACTTTCTGCAGTAAAGAAAAGGATCTTGGAATCACTATATCAAGCGATTTAAAGCCCAGTCAGCATTGCTCAGAGGTAGTTAAAACCGCAAACATATTGGTTGGCTTCACCGGACGAGCCTTTAATAATAAATCGCAAAAAGTAATATTAAACCTGTATAATTCGCCGGTTCGACCCCATCTAGAGTACTGTGGACAGTTTTGGTCTCCCTATTACAGAAAAGACGTAGAAAAGTTAGAACGGCTTCAACGGAGGATAACAAAAATGATTCCTAGATTGAGAAATTTATGTTATGAACAAAGGCTTAGAGAAGTAAATTTATTCAGCCTATCAAAACGAAGAATGAGAAGAGATCTAATAGAAGTGTTAAAATGTTTAAAGGATTCAGTGATATTAATCCGGAAGATTACTTTACAATTGATCGATTAAATAGAACAAGAAGAAATATTAATTTCAAGATAAGTGGTAAAAGATTCTCGTCGCACGAAGCCAAACACTTTTTCTTCAATCGAGTCTTCAATGTTTGGAACTATCTACCCTGTGATATCGTTGATCGTACAACAGTTACGGCCTTCAAGAATAGATTAGACAAGTATTTTGACTCCAACCAGCAACTAAGATATTACTCAGTGCCGTAATAATGTTAAGTTCTTTCGAATACTAGTGTCCTTCTCCGTTTTTTATCGCCCGGTTAGTGGTTTCAGTAATGGTAGTTCTTTCCTCTTTCTTACATAATTCCCATGCAGTTTTTCCATGCTGCATGGTTCTTTTTCCTTTCCTGCCAGCTTTGGCTTTGATTACATAGTTAGTGTAGCTTGTCACAAACAGCTTCGTCAGGTTCATCAGGTCTGCTGTTGTTTGTTCTTCATTTGTGTTTCTTTGTGTGTCCCTCCTCCTCCTCCTCCTTCTGGTCACACTACCGTAAAAAAAGGAACAAAAACAAATAAAAAAAAAGAAAAGCGTGTGTGTGTGTGTGTGTGTGTGTGTAAGGCTTTGATATACTCTGTCTATCCTCCCGTGTCGACTGTTCAGGAAGCGGCACGATCCGGCCCGCGTGTCCCCGGTCACGTCTGCTTCCCTGCGGGGTGGTGTTGTAGAGCCCACACCGCGCCTCGCTACTGGTCCGCCGGTTGTCATTAGTGTCCGGCATGGTGGCAGATGTCTGGTTTAACGGCAGGTAACCAAATGCGATGTTGTTATTGTTACCGCTATCATAATCACATATTTAATTGAAGGAAATGTTAGTAGGTTGGTCGATATGTCTACTTTCATTGCTCTTATCATTGTTCTTCATTTTCTTCTTCTTCTTCTTATCATTATTATTATTATTGTTCTTCTGTTTCTTCTTGTTCTTTTTCTTCTTGTTCTTTTTCTATTTCTTCTTCTTCTTACTATTATTATTATTATTATTATTATTATTATTATTATTATTATTATTATTATTATTATTATTATTATAATTCTTTTCCTTTATTATTATTATTATTATTATTATTATTATTATTATTATTATTATTATTATTATTATTATTATTATTTTATTATTATTATTGTTATTTTCCCTCTAATTCTTTTCCTTTATTATTATTATTATTATTATTATTATTATTATTATTATTATTATATCCACATATATTTTCTCTTCCATCCCACATCACACAGGGAGAGATATCGGTGTCGAGGTACGAGGAATACCAGGTGGCAAGTAAGATATTTTTACCCGCACAAATAGACAGCCAAAGGAATGAGGGAAGGAGCAAGGGATATCTGGACCTTCCCACACCTGCGCCTTTTCTCTAACCTTAATACCTCTTGCATATTCAAGCTTTTAGGTCTCGCTTCGAATCACGGTATGGAACTCATGTTTTCACCTCATTTGAATATTCATTTCTCTGATTTCCTTTCTTTTTTTCCTCCGACTCCTTCATTTAGAACATTCATCTTATCATTCAGTTTTCAGAGGATACCTACGTTTTTTTTTTTTTTGAGAGAGAGAGAGAGAGAGAGAGAGAGAGAGAGAGAGAGAGAGAGAGAGAGAGAGAGAGAGAGAGAGAGAGAGAGAGGAGTGAGAAGAACAAATTGAAAGAAATAAACCATTTAACTATTATGTTTTCCCAGAAATTTCATCTCTCACTGTCCCCGTGTGTGTATGTACGTATGTGTGTGTGTGTGTGTGTGTGTGTGTTATAAATAGCACCAAGAGAATTACGAGCATCATCCAGAATCAAGCTCAACAGGCCAACTCTATTTTTCCTTCGACTTTCAGCTAAAGGAAGGAGGAGGAGGAGGAGGAGGAGGAGGAGGAGGAGGAGGAGGACGAGAACAAGGAGGGAGATAAAGCTTGTATAAAGTGAGTGAAGGAGCACATCAGCAACGCCTCGGTAAATCTTTATTTCGAAAGGCGCGTGTGGGCAGCGCTGGAGGAGGAGGAAACCTGGAACAATGGACAAAATAAAGACCTAAATCCTGTTGGCTCAGAGCGAGGCTGCCCACTTGAGTCATTTAATTAGTTCGTCACGCACTCCAAGGGCCGGCAGATCAGATTAAATCATTTATGGACGTACGTGCGGGAGCGATTAGTTATTTTCTAGCCAAATAAAGTAACGGTCAATTGTCTTGTGAGAGCAGCGTATTGCGTACAGGGTTTTTTTTCCTTTTAATGTTGTTTTGTTTTTGTTCTGCCTCCCAGTTTATAATCAAAATAACATATAATGGAATAGAAAAAGCCGCGGACAGAAAATACAATATAATCGGCAAATATTTTCCGACTGTTGTTTCACGGATCTCTCTTTGTTCCGGGAGAGTGAACACTAACGGTAAACAGGAACTGGAACACCACCAACATTAAACACGCTTCGCCTCGGAGGCGTATAAAAAAAACTCCAGTGATTGCCATAAAGGTTTTCAATGCTTAAACTTATTCCAATGTCACTCCAATGCAAATGGAAAGACATATGACACAGAATACTATTTATTTGTTTTGGTTGATCCACACATGCGAAATTATTTTACTTACACATCAATCAATCAATCAATGGGGGCATACGCCGGGGGGAACGTCGCTTCGCCCACCCTACGACGCCATCCATGTCCGGGGGGCCCTCCGGGTGAGTCTCCATGCACCCCCCCCCCTCCCCTGAGTACCTCCCGGCAGGCTCTATCGATTTTCTCAAGCCACGAACTCTGTGGGCGTCCCCTTGGCCTCCTCCACATAGGATTGTATCTTACATAAACAACCCGAAGAGTAGGGTCGGCTTCTGGGTAGCGTACCACGTGCCCGTATAGCCGGAGTTGGTGGTGACGGACTATGCGGGTCATGTATGTCGAATCAGTCTCACGGAGTAGTCGTCGGTTTGACACAGTCATTCCAGCGATATCCCATGATTCTGCGTAGATATTTATTTCCAAAGGAATCCGCCTTTCTAAGTCCCCATTTATTGTCCATGTCTCACAGCCATAAAGTGTGGACAGGGAACACAAGGGACTTGAAGATTCGGATCTTTGTCCTTCTACCCTGCTTGGTATCGACAACGTCATATACTCGTGCTGAGCGAGGCCATTATACCGTGGGCCAAGCCAGTACGTCGTAAGACTTCTTGGCGAGACTCATCGTTGTTATGAACTACGTTACCAAGGTATGTGAAAGTTTCCGAGATCTCAGTGTCCTCGCCACGCATGAATAGATTGTACGGTTTCATCTAGCAAGCCTCCAAACACTTGTACCTTGGTCTTGATCCAAGAGACTTGCCTCCTCGTGCAGTGCCTTGCTAGCCACCACCAAAACCTTCAGCGACTCCGCAAGAATTACTGCATCATCGGCAAAAACAAGGTCAGTGACCCTAGTATTGCCAATGGATGTTCCACAATGACTTTGGTTCACAACTCTGCCTAGTACTCAGTCCATACAAGTGTTGAAAAGTAATTGGGCAGGCCACACCCCTGCCTCACTCCCGCATTCATGGGAAAGAAGCTGGACAGCCCCCTTTTTTCTCTCTCTCTCTCACACACACACACACACACACACACACACACACACACACACTTCACAGCACTCTCAGTCCCAGAATACAGGCCAGTCAGCAAAACAATAGCCCTCGCAGGAATCCCACGGAGTCGCAGAAGATCCCAGAGTACATCGATGCACTGAGTTAAACGCCTTCTTGAGATCGACATAGGCTGCAAGAATCCCCTGTCGAAACTCACGTCGGCGCTCTACCAGTACTCGAAGCAACGGTCGAAGATACGATCAGTTGTTGACCTACCAGGCGTAAACCCAGACTGTTCAGGTCTCTGCCGCTTCAGCAGCTGGCTGCGAATTCGCATCAGCAACAGGTGGGCCAGCACCTTGCCTGGCACACTGAGCAGTATAATACCACGGTAGTTGTTGCAGTCGTGTCGGTCCTCTTTCCCTTTCCAGATAGGGACGACAGACCCCCTCTTCCAGTCAGGAGGAATGGTACCACATTGCCATACGACAGTCAAAACAACATGCAACTCGCGGATCATGGCCTCACCTCCAGCTCTGAGCAGCTCCGCACTGATGTCACAGGTACCAGGTGCCTTTCCACCACTCAACTTTGCCACAGTCTCTCTGACCTCGTAAAGAAAGGGTGGGCTTTCGTCGATGGGTGGATCAGCAACCGCCACCTGCAACCCAGCAACTGAAAGCTGCCCACGTGGAGGATCCGCCATGTACAGCTGTTCAAAGTACTCAGCCTAACGAGCCCTATGCCCATCCATGTCCGACAAAAGGCAGCCATCAGCTGTTCGGACAGCGCTCATCTGAGAGAGAGAGACTTGGAGCGGAGCTTCTTTAGGGCTCGGTAGGCAGGTCGGAGGTCATTTGCATTTAAATGCCCCTCGACTTCCTCAGCGAGACCCCTGACATACCTCTCCTAGTCTCTCCTCAGGAGATCTCTATTCCTACGCGACAGAGCCCTGTACTGGTCCTGGTTCCCAGCAAGTCTGGCAACGCGACTCTCCTCAATATTCTCCAGCGTCTCCGCGAAGGCATAGCCACTCCTAGATCTCGGGCGTTCTCCAGTGCACTCCTTGTCAGCTTGAAGAGTCTTACGTTTGAAGGTATTCGACAGTTCTACAGGGTCCTAAAGAGCGCTCAGCACATTGAACCGATTTGAGACTGTCACTACATACTCCTGAGCACATGCCAGGTCCTTCAGCCTCTCGAGATGGAACACAGTATTGTTGTATCTCGAGATTCTTCTTGACTTGACATGAAGCTTGAGCGTTGCAACAACAACCCTATGGTCAGTTGCAAAGAACTCAGCTCTCCGGTAAACCCTGTAGTTCTTAAGGACCTCCAACGACTACTTTTGAGGATGTAGTCAATCTCCTTAGCTACCCCTCCGGCATCGCTATACCAAGTCCAGCGGTGCAGCTCTGGTCTCTGGTACCAGGAACCCGCAATTCTTAACCTCCTGGATCTTGCAAAATTCAGGAGGAGAGAGCTGTTGATGTTCCTGATACCAGAACCATGGGGACCAACTCACAGCTCGTAGTCAACCCTGTCAGTGCCAGTAGTAGCATTGAAGTCACCCAAGACAATGAGTGTGTCAAGGGGAGGGCACTGGTCTAATACGGAGTCGAGTTCGGCGTACAACACCTACTTCTCTTCCGTTTTACACACCTCCGTAGGAGCGTACATTGCAACAAGTGTGTGCTTAGGCCTCACTCGCATTATACGCTCATCAAATGGAACAACCTCAACCACAAATGGCAACAGTTGGCTGGATATGCCCATTGCTACCCACTTGAAACGGAAGCCATTGCTCGTGCCGGACCAGTAAAAGGTGTACCCCCCCCTTACGATCTCGCCACTGCCAGGCCTCCTCGTTTCAGAGAGTGACACTATGTCCACCCTCAGTCTTCTGAGCTCATTTGATAGGTAGGGCAGTCGATCATCGTCCGAAGGGCTCCGGACGTTCCAAGAGCCCACAGGCAGAGCCCTCCGGAGTTTAACCTCGGGCCTGGTTCCGCGGGAGGGCACAGCCTATGCACCAAGCCGGCCCCAAAACAAAAAGAGGGGCTAGGGGGCCCTTCCTCCTTCGAGGTGGAGGGGTCCCGTAGGGTTTGCCCTGCAACCGTCACTGACGGCATGCTTCCAGGATGCGGATACATCGGGGGAGACTGCCGCGCTGTTGGACCCCCCAGCAAAACCGGATCAGGATAGAAACTCGCGCCACGACCCCGACCTCTACTTCTTAATTTGTGTCTGGCTTAGGTAGGATTTTTCATACACCTAACTTACACATGCATAATGTTTATCCGTAAAACTGTTTGAAATAAATGCCTATACACCTCTTCAGACAGTTATGGTTACCTGTAGCTATGAGAAATGTTCCAAGTAATGGAACAGAGGCAGAAAAATCGCAAAGATATTCTCCAGTTCTCTCTAAATCATGTTTGCTTTATAGTAAAATAAAAGAGCGAGAAGAGTATGTTAATACGCAATTCTAGGCGGTGGCCGAAATCATAGCGTACTGGACCCACATTCGCCGCGTGATGGACGACGCGGGTTCGAATCCTCACGCTACCACTCGGATTTTTCAGTCACCGCCGAGTGGCTTAAAACTACCACAACTTATCCTGAAGACCACCCATCAACCCGACTTAGAGGGAAAGCGTCCAGCGAAATCAGAACGAGTTCCGGGGGGCATGGCCAATAGCGCCACTGTAAGCACTCGCCTGCGCCTGCGCACTAACGCTGGGCCGACCATCAGGTAACTTATCAGAGAGTAAAAAAATATTTTTTTTTTTGACAAATGGAAATGAAAATTAGCATCCCAGTTATCTCCATGATAAAGCAAATTATGTCCGTTTCGTGGTGAAACATAAAGGGAATTTGCAGGAGTCAGGGAGAAAATGAGACAAATCTAACTTTGCTGTTGATCTTGTATCCGTGAGAAACAAGCGAAGGAGTTGAACAAAAAACAAATAATATTGAGGACGCTATTCTCCACTGGTGTTCAGAGAAAGATAATAATGCTCTTCTCCTTACAACTGACAGACTATTCTTCACAAGAAAGTCATTATCGAAGCAATGGTCACAGGGCTTACATTTTTACTTCGCGTTAATGAATGGAGAACCTGAACACATTGTTAGCTATTCATCTGATAAGAAATAAACAACATGATTGCTTTCAGTTCCCGTGCCGAACAATGTGAAACTGAGGAGTTAGGAACATTTTGGTTATCTTTCTATTAGTAAATTTAAATTGAAGACTATAAGATAATTTCTTTCATATCCAAACCAAACAAACACAAAACAAAGGAATAAAGATATTTATGGCTATATTTTTTTGTGTGTGGGTTACCCTCATAACACTAATTACAGTAGTATGGATTAGCATACAGCCGACGGCTATGAAAATAAAACATTTATTTCAGATATATGTTCATTACTTTTTAGGTAGTCTTTAATATATAAAATAATAAAAACAAAGCAATATTTCCTTTTATATATTATTTTTTATATTCATCTGTTTCTTTTATATTATTCCTATAAAATTTGTTCTCCACTTTTACCGTGAGGTTGAAAAAAAACTACTAACAAATATATGAATACTTGTACGTTTCTCTCATCCAGTTTGCTTCTCTTAGCACGCAATTAAAACTGCACAAGAAAAATATAGAAAAAATAACGGTATACGCAAATTGCCTCGATAATACTAAATATACGTCCACCATTTTTTACCTTTTCTTTGACTTCACTACCACACAAAAAAAAAGAAACGTTCACTAAAAAATACAAAATAGGACTCAAATAGAAGTGGGTGTCTCAAGCACAAAACGAAAGGACGAAGATAATTTAGAGGTAAAGGTTATTGCTAGTGTGTGTGTGTGTGTGTGTGTGTGTGTGTGTGTGTGTTTTCTACTGTAGTTTGTGAAGCATAAACAATGAACAAAAATATTAAGGTAAACATGAAGGACTGATTAAGGGCTGAGAGGGTTGAGAGGAGAGGAGTAACAGGCGGCAAGAAAGAGGAACACGTGTTGGCTATATATCGACATTTCTCTCCATTCCTCCATCTATCTCCATCCCTCTCTCCTCTCCGTCGCCTCCTCCTCCTTCCCTCTTATTTGCCCGCGGGATGTAAAGGAAAAGATAATATTTGGTGTTTCCTCCGCTGATGGAAGGACAGGAAAATCTCTCTCTCTCTCTCTCTCTCTCTCTCTCTCTCTCTCTCTCTCTCTCTCTCTCTCTCTCTCTCTCTCTCTCTCTCTCTCTCTCTCTCTCTCTCTCTCTCTCTCTCTCTCTCTCTCTCTCTCTCTCTCTCCGGTAGTTTCTCGATATCATTAATCAAAGGAAATCGCCAGATATGCAACGCCCACATACGAGAACACACACACACACACACACACACACACACACACACACACACACACACACACACACACACGCACACACACGCACACACACACACACACACACACACACACACACACACACACACACACACACACACACACACACACACACACACACACACACACACACACACACACACACACACACACACACACACACACACACACACACACACACACACACACACACACACAGAGAGAGAGAGAGAGAGAGAGAGAGAGAAGAGGATTTCTTTTTGCAGACTCCTTACGTTCTTATGTTCTTCGAGAATTCATCACGTATGAATAAATTAACAACAGTAACAAGGAGATCGACAACAAAATCGTATATTAATTAATAGTGATAATCATAATGAACTGTAGTTGTATTATTATTATTATTATTATTATTATTATTATTATTATTATTATTATTATTATTATTATTATTATCATTGTTAGTAATAATAAAAGTAATACTCAAAGTAATACTTAAAGCATTATTTTTTCACCCACTTCACACTCAACACCTGAGGACGTACTTTTGAGACGTGTTTATATCGCCACTTGTTTTCATTGTTTTTCTTCTTCCCAAATCCTCTTACCTGTCCGTATTTTACCTACCTGCAGTACTTTTTTTTTATTATTTACCCTCTGGGTGAGTATTCTCTCTCTCTCTCTCTCTCTCTCTCTCTCTCTCTCTCTCTCTCTCTCTCTCTCTCTCTCTCTCTCTCTCTCTCTCTCTCTCTCTCTCTCTCTCTCTCCTGTGCGCGCGCACTCGCACAATTTCTCCGTAAGCGTGTGTGTGTGTGTGTGTGTGTGTGTGTGTGTGTGTGTGTGTGTGTGTGTGTGTGTTGCTTCGAACGCAGATCTGCCTTCGAACTATAAAAAGGACGTATATCGTGTGTGTAACCTAATAAATGAACCGTTGTTGTCTGGAAATAACCTAACCAAAATGTATTACTATCCCGTTCTGCCACTGGAACTTTTGGCCCACATACACCGAGTAGGATTTGTGTGTGGGAAAACTTGTGGTAGGAAGGGCGAATAAATGAAGATCGTATTCGTTTAATATTTTGTGGTAGGTCATTTCATCTTCATGCTTTCTTAATATTAATGGTAACGTAGGTTGCCGTTCCTTTTTCTATCATATTTTCCCTCTTCTTTCTATATACAATATTTTCTATATCTTCCTGGAATTCTTATTTTCTTATTCTCTTAGTAGACGAGCAGTCATCCACCAATGGAGAACACTTCCTACAGAAGTAGTTAACGCGAAGACAATCAACTCTTTCAAGAATCACATTGGTTGTTGCTTCAGGAGTGATGTGAACTTCACACGAGTGTTCAAGTCTTAATGTGTTCCTCAGGTACTAAAGTGGCTGAGGATACTATAGAACGAACTACAGGAGGCAGACGCATAATAAGCCATGAGGGTTTATGTTGCCTGTTCTTCTATGTTTCATTACTTCAATGTCTCCTTCTCTTCAGGCTGGCGTGAGAAAATGGTGAGTGTGGTCGCCAGGTCGGCGCGAGTAACTATTTCAGGCGTATCAAGTCTTTTCGCTTCTGCGTTTTTGCGTCTTCATTTTGGTTAGGTGCCGCAGCGGGGGCGTGTTACGAGTGCTTTCTAGGGCTGCTGCTGCTCTGCTATTCCTGTCTCTGGCGCGGAGGGGGTAAAGGAGTGGTGGGAGGAGGAGGAGGAGAGACAGAAGGGGAACGACGAGTGGATGAGAGAAAAAGTCCAGGGCAAATAGAGCAAGGAGGAAGAGAAGTCGGAATGGGAGGAAGAGGACACCCGCTATTTGAAGGAGGAGGAAGATTGCATAGTGAGAGAAGTAGGGCAAGCACGTGGACAAGATGAAAGGAAGGAAAACCTAAAATGATGCACATGCAAAACAGTGATGATGTAAGGGACGCGGATAAGAATAAAGAGGGAAGAAAGTGTATGTAAAGAATCAAGAGGACGAGAATATGACATGCGGGTCTTGTTTTCGTGGGTCGTCTCCTGAAAGCACTTTAGGTCACATTCCTTCATAGGTGAGGTGGACGAGAGGTAAGGGCAGGGGGAGGAGAGGCTGAAACACATATTTGGAGAAGTCAACTGAGTGGAAATTCCGCCCTTCAAAATACTGTCGTCTGATTCATTAGTCACTTTACCAGGCCATTTCTATATCCCTTTCTGGGGTGAGGTGTATTCAGACCGACTCCAATCCAGATTTAAACGTTTGGGAGCCATACGGTTCTCCCCACCTACTGTTTACGGGTTAATGAAAACAGGTCAATAGAGCCTCGACTATGGATGAATTGCAAAATAAACACGCACGCACCAGATGATCGTTCAGCTTCGACTGCGTTTGTTGGCTCAACCCTCGAATCTCACTCTTTGTAGCAACTCCATGAAGGCAGAATAGGAGACGAGAACAACAGAGAAGGAGAAGGAGGGCAAGGGCAAGTGTGAAAAGGACAAAGCTAAAGGTGTTTTGATGAAGATGGAGAAGGACGTAAAAGGAGAGGACAATGGCAATAACGAGAACGAGGAAATATACAGAACAAGGTTACGGACGGAAACGAGGACGAGGACAGAGATAAAAGGCGTTTTGATGAAGGTGGAGCAGAGGAAAAAGGAGACAGGAAACACAAAAAGAAGAAGGAAACATTGTAGAAAAAGGAAAAGGAATGTTGAAAGCAGCCATAGCTATAGAAAGCGAACAAATGAAAAGCAGCATGAGCGAAAACAAACTATAGAAGAACAGGACTTTTTAATGAAGAGGAAAGGACAGAGAATATGATCAAAGGAAAGATAAGAAAGTCACGTTTTGGGAGGAAAGCGAGAAGATTATACGTATTAGGATATAAACAAATATTGGTAAGAGAAAGATCTTGGAGCAATAAGAAAAAGCAAGGAGAACGAGAAAGAGAAACCATACTAAGAAAAGGAACCCAGAGAAAAGAAGTGGTGTCTAAAGAAGAGAGAGAGAGAGAGAGAGAGAGAGAGAGAGAGAGAGCGAGAGATGAGAGGCAACTCCGGCAGACTGAGATTCGGGAACACCATCCTCTGCAGTCCAGCGTCGACATCCTGGGCGTGGAGGTGAGACGCTGAGGGCCTGAACACCCTCTATAAGCACAAGTCCGTCCAGTGATGGATTATGCACCGCTCACCTGGATGGCCAGCTCCTGCCAGACAAGGAGCAGAGGGCAGAACGCCTCATCAACGGCACCCAGCACCATCGACCGAGCCACAGTGGGAGACAACATCGACAACAACAACAACACCCACTCGAGAGGCGGCAGGAGCACCCACGAACCGGACAGCCCTGAGCACCGTCGCCGCGTCGCTGCCCTGACGGTGCTACACAAAGAACAAGTGGGCCTAGTGCCCCTGACGGACCTGAGGGCTACCTGGAGGAGGTCAGCACGAGAACGGTGCTGAGCAACGCCTCCCTCCTGGAAGTGCCAATGGCCCTCCAGCAGATGTGGACGTGACACACACCCAGCAGATGAGAGGTTGCGTCCCACAGGGGGCTACTCACCCACCACCAAAAAAAAAAAAAATAAAAACAACACCAATAATTTAATAAATATTATGTATAATGTAACCTCGGCAGCCAAATTAAACAGCCACAACGGGGAACTTTAGCTTAGAAAAATAATATTGCCATGTACTAATGTATGGAGAGAGAGAGAGAGAGAGAGAGAGAGAGAATCGAAATGCTCCAAAGTTTGTGGGTGAAATAGTGCGGTTATAAATCATTGTTGAGGAAAATAGTTAATCTTCCGCCCCTCGACGTGCACCTGAGAGGGGAAAAGGTGACCAATACACTGGGGCACAAAGGTCTCGGGCTACTGTGCTGGCCTCCTATTATTATTATTATTATTATTATTATTATTATTATTATTATCATCATCATTATTATTGTTGTTGATGTTGTTGATGAAATTCATGAAACGTTACCAAGGGAATATAAAAAAATACTGATATAGGCCCAGAGTCCCCTCGGTCAGCAGAAATGATATAACGAAAGCGACAGTAAAATAAGGAGAAGAATAAAAAGGGACGGGGGGGGAGAGAGAGAGAGAGAGAGAGAGAGAGAGAGAGAGAGAGAGAGAGAGAGAGAGAGAGAGAGAGAGGGAGGGAGAGAGAAGGACAACACCTAATTAATTAACAGGGGAGTGTTGACTTTAGAGTCTGAAGAAAATGTGGCATCTTTTCTTGTGTGTATAAAGGAGAGACGTCACAAGCAAGGCATTACGTAGCTTCTTATTAGTAGGCAGGAGACAATAACACACGACCGTTTCTGTTCAAATAGACTTCAAACACAAACCCTGAAAACTTCACAGACAAACCCTTAACGAGTTTAAATAAAATGTGGCAAAAGAAAGACGGCTAAAATCAATACAAATATCCTTGATAACAAAATAAATAAAAAAATACAAATCTCCTTGATAACAAAATTAGAAAAATATTCGTTATGTTTTTATATGAAGGTCGTGACACTCAAATCGCGAGAGCTAAAGTGCAAGGAATGTACTGTAAAAAAAGAGAGAGAGAGAGAGAGAGAGAGAGAGTTAAAAGTCCCAATAAAGTCCTTAATTAATTGCAGTCAGAAGGAAAAGAAATCCTGAAAGCGTTTATGCCAAAAGAAGATCGATAATAAGGAGTACAATGAGGATTTTCTCGTGGGGTTCAAAGTGCAATACAACAAGGAGGAAAACAAAGAAAACAACAAAAGGGCTAATGAGAAATCTGGACAACAAAAACTTCGGGAACAAAGAGGACGAGACGAGAAAAGGTTCCACCCACTGATTAGGAAACACTCTGAGAAAAGAAAAAAATTGATGAAAAGTGAAAGATGCAAAAGAGAAGAATGAACGCAACTGTAGGAGGAGAAAATACGAAAAAAGAAATAGAGGAAGGTACCGAATAGGGGGCCAACCGTTCATTAGGAAACACAATGGAAATAAAAAGAATGGTAAGAAAAATCAAAAGAGGAAAACGTGGAGAGAGAGCTCATTGGGAGGGTAGATGGACCCTGGGTACACAAGGACGAGTAGCAAAGTAATAAAAAGGAGAGACATAGAAATACAAGAGGATAAAGGAAAATAGAGTAGGAGGAGGAGGAGAAGGAGGAGGAGAAGGAGCATAAGAATAGGAAATGACGCTGGGAAATACAACAAAAAATTGCAAAAATCAAAAAATGTTACGAAACACACCAGATGGAGTATAATGATGATAGCGATATTTGTTTCCCTTATGTGCTGCCCATAGCGCCGGTAGACTCACGAGAGCCCTGATGGATGGCCCAAGCCCTTTAGTGACGCAGACGAATATATTTTTTGAGTGGCTGCCGTGATATATGACTCTGTCTTGGCTTATGCTGCCCCTCCCCCACCACCACATCCCAACCACATCTTCTTAACCGAAGACGCATAAGTTAGGACTGACAATATCTGAACTGAATGTGGGTAACTTTCCGCCACTCAGAGATGGCTGAAAACAAGTCTAGCGGGTAAAGGAAGAGGAGGCAAAGGAAAAAAGGAGGGAGAGGAGGAGGGGACGGGAGAAAGGAGAGGGAAGAGCAGGAAGAGGAAGAGCGGAAGGAGAGGGAAGAAGAGGAGCGGGAGGAGAGGGAAGAGGAGGAGTGGTAGGAGAGGGAGGAGAAGAAGACAGGACTCAGAGAATAGAAAGGGACACAGGTATGTAAAAAGAAATGATTAAATAATACAAACAGGGAGGAGAGATAGAAAGAGGAAAGTAAAAGCGAAAGACAAAGAGAAAGAGAAAGAGGGGGAGGAGTAGATGAACTAGAGCCGATGAGAAGAGAGAACAAAACGTTGCGATAAGACTGATTGGGAGAGGATTGGAGCCACGCGCGGGTGTTGACGGCAGGTGGCTCTCGATCCAATCATCTCAACCTAATCTCTTAAGCCACTCGATTAAAAAGGTGACCCAGAACCGCCATAAATTCTGCACACGTGTCATGCGAGGGAAGAGAAAAAGGAATAAGAGACAAAGCGAAAAGGAAAGGGGAAAGGGGAGATAGGGATTGGAAGATCTCCCCATACTCTCCCCTTCCCTTTTCTCTGTCCTTCCCCTCTCGGTTCCTTTGATAAAATATAATGGTTTTGCAAGTCAGTCAAAATGTTTTACCTCCGGGGCACGTACAGACCGCCCCCGCCAACTCGCCCCCGCCCCCGCCGCCCCTCACATGTCATCCAGCTTCCTGACACTCCCTTCCTTACCTGCCGCTGCCCTTCCCTCGCCGCCGCCGCTCAAGAAATGGAAAACTTGAGGTGAAAGGCCGACGCAAACGAGTAACTATATGATGAGAAACACCTTTGCCAGTGTATATCCGTGATCGTCACAGAAGGGAAATAAGAACAGGAAGAAATACTGAATTCAGAAAACAAAAAAAAGTAAAGCCATATCATATACGTAAAAGGGAGAGGAATGGAGGAGCGAAATGAATGAAAAGACTATATATAGATAGATAAATAGATAGATAGATAGATAGATATAGATAGATAGATACATACATACACAGACAGATAAGTAGATAGATAGGTAGGTAGATACATAGATAGATAAACAGACAGATAGATACATATGCAGCTAGAAATAAGTATATATAACATGTGATGCAGAAAAATGAAACAGGACAAAAGGTAAAAAAAAGTAAGCAGGAAACTGGATAAAAAGGAAGAAAAAATATCCATGGAGAAAAATATAGAATGTAACAAACAAGGCACAAAATAAAAGAATGTATACCTCAAAAAAATGTTGCACAAAAAGTGTGTGAACAACGACACAACAAAAGCGGAAGGAAAAACACACAAACACGGAATCGAAAAGTGAGGAAAAGGTTAAAAAAAATGAAAATAAAAAATAACGAGACAACAGGCGGTGACATGAACGCAACGAATGGAAAATCAATAATAAAAAGACAAACTATTATGATTGAAAACTTGATCCCTGAAACCTCTACCAAATGACTACCACCATCACCACATCCACCATCACCACCACTACCATCAAAACCAACACGCCATAAAACTCCACTCTCCAGCGACCTAAGCAATCACCGACACTCGAGCGGAAAACGACTGAACGTGAATGATACGCGTCCATAAAACCCTAGTAATACTCGTTCCTCCTCTCCCCTGCTCACCGTCGTTAACCTTCACTCACTGTTATCAGAGCAGGAAATTATGGGAGAAACCAACCTAACATTTATGGTCAATAGAGTCAGTCTCTCTCTCTCTCTCTCTCTCTCTCTCTCTCTCTCTCTCTCTCTCTCTCTCTCTCACACACACACACACACATATATATATTCACTCGGGCTGGCTTTATTTATACGTCACAATGAACTTCCAACAAATATTTGATGTACATAAGGTTGAATAATTCCACACCCCCGACACCCCCTCCCCACCGCCACTCGACCCCCGCCATTATATCTCCCTATACCCTGTTCGCGTCTCAGGTTATCATTACTTTTGTTTCCTTTCAAGAATGTAATGGAAAAAAAAAAGATGTAAATAAGGAAAAGGTAGTAGGAAAAGGTAGTAATAGTAGGAAAGGTAGTAGAAAGTTATGTGAGATATAGAAGGTATATTAAGCAACAACAAAACTACTACTACTACTACTATTACTACTACTACTACTACTACTACTACTACTACTATTACTACTACTACTGCTACACCACCATCATCATCATCATCATTAACAACAACAACAACAACAACAACAACAATCAATCAATCAATCAAGGCAAAACTGTGAAAAAAGGAAAAGAAAAAAAAACAAGAAAGAGGAACATTAAAAGGAAAAGTCAGCAACATAAAATCATTATCACCATCATCATCAACATCACCATCACTATAAATACAATGACCAAGACGAGAACATAAACCCGCTGGTGAAAGAAACGAGGAATGAAACGGACTGAAGCGAAGATACAAAAACGAATAACAAAATCATAAAAATATAACAGAAGAAAAAGTAAAATAAAAACCAAGAAGGAAACACGACAAACAGGACGAGACAAGCCACGTAGCCCCGAAGCTAACGAGTAAACGAAAACGAAGGCAGAGTAAAGAGCCGAGGGAGAAGAAAAACCAACGAGGGAAAGGATGAGCAGGAGAGGAACAAAGGGAAAGGTTAACGAGACCCACAAGTTTTCAATAATGTTTTTGTCTGCCTGACCGAAAGAGAGATAAACTTACGGATAACTGACAGTCGATTTTCTCTCTCTCTCTCTCTCTCTCTCTCTCTCTCTCTCTCTCTCTCTCTCTCTCTCTCTCTCTCTCTCTCTCTCTCTCTCTCTCTCTCTCTCTCTCTCTCTCTCTCTCTCTCTCTCTCTCTCTCTCTCTCTCTCTCTCTAATGGAATATTTTATGATGGAGGGGAAAACCTAACGCTCTCCTCTTCTCTCATCTTCGTTCCTGGTTTTCTCTCATATTTGTCCGTCATTCCTTTCCTTCCTTCTGTTCTCCTTTTTCTTCTGTTTTTTTCACCTGTTCTTTCCTTCCGATTTCGATAATTTATTTCCATTCTTACATCATTTTTCTCTCCTTCCTTCCTCCATTGGTTTATTCTTTCTTGTACTAATTGATTTTATTATTTTATTTCTTATTCCTATTTTCCTTCCTTCCTTCCTTCCTCTTCTCCTTCCTTCGTTCATTCGTTCGTTCGTTTGTTCATTCGTTCGTTCGTTCCTTCCTTCCTTTATTCATTCATTCATTCGTTCCCTGTTTCCTTCCCTCCTTGCCTCCCTTCCTTCCTTCCTCCCTTCTTTCCTTCCTTCCTTCCTAATTTACTTTCTTCCTTCCTTTCTCCCTCCCTCTCGGGCTGCCTTTTTCATTTCTCCCTTTTGTCTTTCTCCCTTCCTTCTCTCATTCCCTCCTTCCTTTCAGCTGCCATATTTACTTCTTTCCTTCCTTCCTTCCTTCCTACATTCCTTACTCTATCCATCTATCCATTTCTCTCCCCCCCCCTTCCTTCCTTCCTTCCCTCCTACTTTACACCCTCTCTCCCTCTCTATTTTCCTCCCTCATTCCTTCCTCTCATCCTCCCTTTACTAACTTCCTCACTCGCCTGCCTCCCCTTAACCCTCTCACCCTCCACAACATTACTCAAGTATTAATCATATTTATCATTATCTCCCCCTCCGGCAGACATAACGAGGGAAAAAATATCGAGTGAATAGCTTGAGGACAACTATCTCTCTGGAAAACGGGACCAGAAGAGGGATATACGTGGACTTAGTGAAGGAGGCAATTCGAGAACAGCATTTTATATATCTAATCGTAAGCGGGCCTGAGGAGGGAACATTCGGCTCTAAAACTCAGATATGTAAAGGTTATAGCTAGTTTTAAAAAAAATATTCCTCCTATCACAGTGATGCAAGGGCGATATTTGTGTATATTATGGAGAGCTTCAGGAGGAACGAATGTAAAGATAAGGGCTACAGAACGACTGACAAGAGCTTAATGTGTAGAGTCGAAAAGTTGTTTTAATTTACATACAGATGAGTGATATGAGAGATTATAACCCTAAACGTACGTAATAACAAACTGAGGGATTAGGCAAAAGTGCACTCACGATGAAACAAAATTAAATAATCAGAATAATAATGAAAGAGGACGTATCTATAACCTAAAATAAAGGGAAAAATCTGACTGGATGGAGTTATATGACAAACCTACAGATCGGAAAGGAATTAGGAAACACTGAGGAGATAAAGTTACATATTTTCACTCATGATAAAAGGAAACGTTGGGAAATTGTCAAAATCCAAGGACTTAAGAAACAGCAGAAAAAAATAAGTAAATGTAAATTAAGAAATTATACAGAACAGTAGAGGTAAGAAAAAATCAATGTTCTTCAAAACAACAAAAGAGAAGAAAACGGAAAATAATAAGTTAAAACGAACAAATCAATAGGTATACGTTTTAGCGAGGGTGGAACGCCAGCACTCGTCGAGCGAGCAACTCTCCCCGCCTCTGGGCCACCTATAGACTGCAGAGTTGCTCGCTCGGCTCAGCTACGGGCTGCTACTGGGCGCCTGCCCGGAGGGCCCGTGCCTCCGTCGCTGCTCGACGATTGTTGCCCGTGTCTGTCGCGGCGGAGGCTTCCCCCGCCCCCGTCCCGAGTTAAGTGCTCGTCCTCTCTTACAGGGCCGCCTTTAGGCCAAAGGCCCTGTTCCCTATTAAGGGGTAAATCTTTAAAGCAAGTTTTAGCGAGAGAAAATAGGAAGAAAAACAAAACAAAAATCTACTGTAGTTACTTTGAATAATTGAATAATATAAGAAATAACAATCATAGTACCAATAATAATAATAATAATAATAATAATAATAATAATAATAATAATAATAATAATAATAATAATAATAATAACAATAATAATAGTGCGGCAAAGCCCTTACTCGTGATGGGGTTAAGCTTCGGTCCAGCCTTTAGAGCTTTTCGGTGTTAGGCGCATTGAGAGAGGCAGTTTTAGTCCTTGAATGGGCCTCCGAGTACCGCAGGGGGCTGACGGGAAGTGGAAGAAAAGGAGGAACAAAGAGGAGGAGGAGGAGGAGGAGGACGAGGACGAGGAGGAGGAGGACGAGGAGGAGGAGGAGGACGAGAATGAGGAGGAGGAGCACGAGAATGAGGAGGAGGAAGACGAGAATGAGGAGGAGGAGGACGAGAACGAGGACTTGACAGGGGAATGTGAGTGGGATGTGAATCTGTGTGTGTGTGTGTGTGTGTGTGTGTGTGTGTGTGTGTGTGTGTGTGTGTGTGTGTGTGTGTGTGTGTGTGTGTGTGTGTGATAAATACGTCTTCACCAATATACATTTTTTTGGCATCACCAAGTGTGATGGCAGCTGCCCCGGCCTTTCCGCAGGCTGCTGTGAAGTACATATCTGCATGTGTGTGTGTATGTGTGTATGTGTGTGTGTGTGTGTGTGTGTGTGTGTGTGTGTGTGGGCGTGTGTTAACTGCGGCTAGGGTTGCGGGCTACTGTCCGGGAACCCACACATCGCCGCTGCGTTACCATGCACGCGCCACGGCAAGGCTGACGCGCTGCCTCAGCCATGACGTCTCACGAGGCTCCCCGCTGGCTGACTCGCCTGCCGATGTCCTGCAGCAGGTTCCCGAAGGCAGATCCCAGCATGCCGCTCGTCTCCAAGGCAAGGGCCGCGTAGCGGTGACGCTTGCGCTCTTCGACAGCGCGTGCGGCAGCTCCAGCAGTAGCAGCGCAGTTGATGGTGTGGGTGGTGGAAAATGTGTTGACGCAGGTGGCGTCCCTCATCAGCATCTTGCCTCGCCTGAAGGGGAAGACTGTGATGCCGTCCGGTCGGCGTCCGTCTCCTCGGTCCAGGCCTCGCAGTTTGAGGATGGCCGCTCGGCCAGCGGCGGCCAAGGCCCGGTACACGACGTCATTGAGAGCCGCGTGGCGGGGCAGGCGGCCGGGGTTCCTGTGGCAGGACAGGCTATGGTAGCCCATAGCGTCGGACATGGCCCCGCAGCGGCAGCGGTGAGGTTGTTGGACGCGAGTGCCCACCCTCAGGGCGACGCTCACGCGGACCGCTTCGTCGGGCAGAAGGAGGCCAAGGACTCTACGGGGACGGCTGACAGCCAGGCCCCGCTGTGTGGTGCTGCGGCGAGGAGGCGCGAACGATCGACCTGGTTGGCGCGGGCCAACAAGTCTTCCAGGCGGTGCATGGAGGCTGCCTCATCCAGGGTGCACTGCGTCAACGTGAGCTCCGGGTCAAGGTCAGAGCACTGGTTGGTGGAGAAGGCATCCATGGGAGAGGCAATTAATGGTACAGACGAGGTCCCGTGATGCTTCTACCGAGGTGATGTAGGCAGGCAGTGCCACATCCGCCAGCCGCCTCACGCCCAAACCTCCAAAACACAGCGGCAGAGAGGCCTGTGACCAAGCGTCGTCGTCAAGCTGTACGTTGCAGCTACGTTAAGTTGCTTCCAGCATCAGCTCGTCGATGGCCCGCAAGGACTTCTCAGCCGCGTAGACGGGTGCTGCGCGCAGCAGGTACGTGGCTCTTGGCACTGCTGCGTACCTGGACAGGAAGATGAGGGCCGCGTGGCTGCCGATGTTGGCCGTCATATCGATGAGCGTCCTGGTGATCTTCTCGATGTTGGCTAAGGCTTCTTTATTCCCGTGAGCATGAATCGGGGCGCCCAGGATGGAGAGACTAGTGAGGGGTGTGGGGCGGGCGACACTGAAGAATGTATCGGTGTGAGGGCCGGCGTTCGCGTCGCCATCGGTGAAGGCGTCATCGTTGGTGTAGGAGGCGGCCAGTCCCTCCTGCTGGCGTCGCTCCCTTCTACACGCACAGTGCAGCCTTCTTGGTCCGTGCTGGCGCTCCCTTGGCCGTCGAGATTGGTGATCTCGCATTTGCGCGAGTTTGTCTCGAGATCTAGTTCCCGGAGGGTCGGGAATAGGCGATGCAGGTCGGCAGTGACGGTCTCTATGGGTCCAGCTAAGGTGCCGTCATCCAGGAACCACAGGTTGAGAGGCGATCTGAGGGTCTGTATGGCCGGATCCACCGCGAGGGGGAAAAATATCGACCAAAAGGGTCGCCTTGCTGCACGCCGCGGCTGGACCAAAGACGGGTGGAGCCAAGGTGGAAGGGCGAAGGCTGTCAATAAGCTTGTGACAGCAGTGGTGCGGCAGCGGGGAAGCGGCGCATGACCTCCCGGAGCACTACCGCCCTGTGAACGGTGTTGAAGACGTTGGTGAGGTCCAGTTTCGCGACGACATGGTTCGGGGTTCCGTTGTGGGCGTCGGCGTACTCCCGCACGGCGTGGACCGCCGCCTCGCAGCCCATCCTCACACCGACGCTCAGCTGAACGGGTTGCAGTTCTGTAGCCAGGGCGGATGACATGCGCCTAGCCAGGACCTTGGACGCCAGTCGTCGGTAGATGGATCCGACTGCTATCGGCCTTACGCCGCCATCCTTTTTCCTGATGGCAACGAGACTGGCGCTGAAATACGCCTGCCTTGCGTCTTCAGGGTTGTCCCCGGCGAGGGCGACATTGCAGAGCTCGGTCAGCGCGCTAAGCAGTCTACGGCCTGCCTCAGCGGTGTATCCGGCCACCAGCTGGCTTAGGTGCAGGGGCCGCACGCCGTCCACGCCGGCGGCCGAGCCAGGTGCTGCAGACTTGGTGGCTGCCAGCACGTCAGCTTCCTCCACTGTGAGGCGATGCTGGTCGAGGTTGGGGAGCTCTGGAAGGGCTTCGTCGGGTGCGGCGGGAGGATGTTTGGCGCGGAGAGCGGCGACGACCTCCTCCCTGGGGGAGATGACGCTGTCCGAGACCGTCAGAAGCCGGAGTGCCGCTCGAATGTCCCCGTCGGCGCATTTTCTTTGGACGCGACCTCATTGGTCGCCGTTGCTGTTCCGGGATTGATCCGGGTGACCGCTTCCCTGGAGGACGGTGGGTCAGCGGGCTCGGCGAGGGGGCTGCGGTACATGAAGGAGAAGAGGCGCCACCACGCGGGAAGAGTGCGCGGCTCAAGTGCGGCTGTTATGGCGCTGGCAAGGTCGGAGGCAACCCGATGACGGTGTCTTCCGGGGACGTGCTGCAGCAACCTAGTGCTTGCTTTGAGGTCAGCAAGTGTCACGGCCATATCGTTGGGTGGCGCCTCGTTCTCCGCGGGTGCGTCGTGGACTGCGTCTCGCAGGTTGACGGCGCGAAGGCAGGCGTCGCAGTGCCAGGCTGGTAGCTGAGTGGCCAGGGCTTGTGTGATGCCGACGCAGGTGAGGTGGTGGGTGCGGTCACACTCGGTGCATTTCAGGGTCCGCTTGAGGCGGTTGACTTGGTTGTAGAGAGGGCAAAGGGACTCATCCTCGGTGGGTGCCTGGCTGCTTAGCCCCGGGTCGGCGCTCATTTCAGCTTCGAAGCAGCGACGCATCCGGCATGGTGCACAGGACTTGCGGCGGCCGCGAACCTGAGGACAGTTGCCGTCGCGTGGGCAGACGGCAGCTGGGCGGGGAACGTTGCTATGCCACCGGAAGAACTCCCTGCTGGGGCAGCAGGACGTGGCTCCGTTGCGGGAGCTGGTGGCGTTCGTGTTCCCGCACACCACGCAGGCCCGGCCCGCAGGGGTGGCCGTAGGAGGGTTTGTGGTTGTCATGGTGCAAGGCGGCTGGCGCGTGGCCGACCTCGCGAGGGCAGCTTGGGTAGGACGGTGGCTGCCCTAGCGTTGGTGGAGTGGGTGAGACGGTTGCTGCCATGTCGTTGGGGGAGGGGGTGACACGGTGGCTCGCATGACATTTTGTAAGGCTTTTGTAACATGTATACGCATTTGGTATATTCATTCATTTTGTTTTCTCCTTTCCTTTATGTGTTTTTTGCACAGTGGAGAAGGTATTTTTAACTTGCTAAGACTCACTCATTATTCTTTTTCCTCTTTTCATGCATTTTAGAAGCATCGGAGGCGAGTGAGCACATACGGAGCGGTGGATGATCATTACTTTAATTTATTTTAGCAGCGATATTTTTTTTTTCCCTTTAACCATTTTACTCCCCATTTTACTAGTAATTTTTTTTTAATGGCAGAGAAACCTGACCCGAAGTTACAAGCTCTCACCGAGGACTATAAGGAGTGGGTAGAAGGAAAGGACGGTGACGTCAAGGATAACGGTAACTGTCATGTACGGAGTGGTAGCAGTCATGAAAGGGTACCTTTTCCTCCTCCTTGTAAGCTGCACGAGCAACCACAAGGTATTTACCTTACTATCCCCACAATGGCTTCTGCCCCTAACCTCCTGCTGACATCAGCAGTAGTTAGGAATTTCGTAGGTAATGAGGCAGATTATTCGGCCAGGGATTTCTTGTTCCAATGTGAGGTTGTCATGAACATTTCATTCGTGTCAGATCCGGGAGATAAAATATCTCTCATACGCTCGAGGGTCAAACCCGGAACGGGAGCCGCGGCCCTCATAAACACGAGCGCGTTCACAGAACTACAAGAAAAGAAGGATTATGACGCGTTTCGGTCACTTTTTCTTGAAACATTTGGGGAGGATGGGGAACACAGCCTCGTAAATGGTATAAAATTTGCTGTGGACACTACGCTAACGAGTGGCCTTTTTATCAGGCCAGTGAACGCTCATCGGCTGTCTACTGATTTGATCTCGTGTTTGCAACGAGGAAACTGGACAGATGGAGAAACCATTTCTCTAGCTAATGTTGGTAAATTCCTTGAGTTCCTCATGTACATGATTGTCCTTAAAGTCCCGCTTCGCAGTTCAGTATCCCTTGATTACAGCCCCAATGACGTACTACACGATTTCGTGCTTAAACTCAAGACCAAAACTGAAGAAAAAGAAGGTAGGCACGGAAAGGATTCCCGCGCGGGGGAAGCCGAATGCGCTCCCAAAACCGACCCGGGATAGAAACCCAGGAATAGACAGAAAATGAGACTGCGATTGGGCCCAACGGTAGTACATTGTTTGAATATATCGTGGCCGCGTGCAGTCGGCCAAATATTATGGCACTAAAGTAAAATTGGCCCCTTTGAAAGCTTCTTTTGCCGTCGACACGCTCGTCGGGGGGTGGGGTAAAAAATAAAATTGAGCTTTACGATCTAATTTTTTAATACACACAAAATTGTGCATAGTGATCGTCTCAGCAGACTAGCGTAAACCTTGGGTTCCTGATTCGACTTTTGTTGAACCCGCCAGAACCGGCTTTTTGCCTTTTTGCCTTTTTGCCGGCTTTGACTATCTTTCCACCACACGACTATAACGTGCGTCCTCGCAATTACTAATTTATGTTTGGTTCCTGAGCTTATGCCTGCATCTTTTTCATGCGAGAGGGGAGTGCTTGAGTAATACTTTTCACCCTAGCTCACTAATTTCTTTTAACTGCTGAGTTGATGTAAGGCACTGTTGTTTGTTTGGGAACCGTAATAACCGAGGGTTTAGAATAACATAGGGATAGGTACTTTTTAACCTTGAACCTCATATGCTTCTGCTTGAAACAGACATTTTTTTTTTCTGCAAAGACAGACTTAACTAAACTTGCGCAGATGCCATATTGCTTTTAATACTACTTTCTGAGGTTTCTCCCTACCTTTCAGTTTTACCAGCATGTGAATATCTGTAAACTTTGGAAGTAAGCAGACAAGCCTTACCTACCCTTTGCTTGATATACCCGTAACAGGAATTATTTTTGACGTCACAGATGTCAGTCATTCACGTTCGTTACGATCGAGAGATAGGTGGAAATTTAATGGCTTGACCATTTTTCTTTTTAATTAATGTTTATTAATGCTGGCATTACATTAATCAATTATGCTGGATTTATATATTTCAGTGAGATTTGTTACAACGGTGATTTCACAACTTTGTGACAGGATTTTCTTTTATAGTACTGTAGACCTGAAAAACGGAGTATCATTATTTTTGTTCAGTCTCCCTTTTTGCGTTGATGTTTGCGCAGTGGTGCTGACCCAGACGATGCTTCTAAAGCTCTCAGACTTGTCCTCGTCATCACATTGTAACTATTATTCTTCCTTAGGAGACTCTACGGATACCACTATCTCTTCACAAAATCATTTTGTGACAGGGTTTTTTTTTTTTTTCGGTAGTGTTACCCGAAGGTTCAGTTTAAAGCAGTGCTCCTTTAAGGATCTTTTTTTTTATTATTCCATATAGCTTCATTACCATGTATCCTAATGACAGTTTAGTCAATTCAATTTTTCTAGGATGTATCATGTAAATAATCTTTTCGATTTATTATTTTGTTTTCTTGGAATAGGAATCAGCTTTGCACGCCCATGAATCTAGCCCAGTTTACCTCACCCCGTATGTATATTACCCATTTCTTGTTACTTCCATGATTATTTTAATTATCATTGTAATTTCCCTGTGTTGTATCGTTAGGCGGGCTCTGACTTGTATATTCATCTTTAAAGCAACTGTTACAAGACCACGCTTAGCTAGTACACAGTGGAGGAAATGTAACATGGATCGGTACATATTTTTAAAGGTCTGGTGGGTCGCGAGGTCGCGACATTTAGGTGACCGAGCGATGTAAGGCATTGATGTAGATAAAATCCTGTACTTATTAATGTAGAAATGTATGTGTCGAAGCACAGCTCAGCACCGGACCACCGCATGTTTTATGACAGGTAGCTGTTTTGTGGCAGTGAGAAAGAGAGTATTGCTGAAGGTGAAGTCAGCAATATTGACGCCGGAAGGTGGGGAGTTCCGGTGAATCAGTACCAGAACATGAATACTTTTGGCGAACAAGCGACGCACATAAAGCCTGCTCCAAGCACCGATAGAGTCGGTCTGTCGGCACCCTGCCTTTGGCCTTTGGCTAAGGCCCGTGCTCCCTCGTGCAGGGGGGAACGGTCTTTTCCCTCTTAACGGGCCGTCTTCAGACAAGGGCCCGTTCCCCTAGTGATACTCGGGGTAAATCTTTAACAACAACAACAACCGAGAGAAGCAGAAGAAGACGGGCGAGGGCACGAGACGGCTCGGGATGTGCCTTTTTCCTTTTAGTGCGACTCCGCTCTCTTTGTAACTATATTTGTAACACTGTAATATATATAGACTAAAATCCACACACGTTTTATGCACCCAGTGAGAGAGAGAGAGAGATTTACATAGATAGATTTACATAGAAAATCAGACCACACAGACCCCATGGTCCAGACTTGGTGGTCTGTCCTTAAACCTAAGTGATTTTACATTAATCAGAAGACTCCAAAACGTTGCATTTCTACTCTAGTTGATATTAAGTTGAAGGAAGTGACGGTCGAGCTTATTTTGAAGGAGTCAATCGTGTTACACTGGACCACTGATGGTGGAAGCTTATTCCATTCTCGCACTACAACGTTGGTGAAGAAAAATTTGGTGCAATCTGAATTTACTTGTCTACATCTGAGTTTTACGCCATTGTTCCTCGTGCGCAGACTGTCATCGATCATAAACAATGTTGATCTGTCTACATTCGTGAAACCATTAAGTATTTTAAAACATTCGATCAATTTTCCTCGGAGGCGACGTTTCTCAAGAGAGAACATGTTAAGGATAGAAAGCCTTTCTTCGTAGGATTTGTTGCGCAAGGAAGGGATCATTTTCGTTGCCCGACGCTGAACACCTTCTAATTTAGCAATATCCTTTGCATGGTGGGGGGACCAAAACTGTACCGCATATTCCAAGTGGGGTCTGACTAAACTGTTGTAGAGCAGGAGTATTACATCTTTATTCTTGAATACAAAGTTTCTTTTAATGAAGCCCAACATTCTGTTCGCTTTATTTGCTGCATCGATGCATTGCTGTGAGAATTTGAGGTTTGACGCGATTTTGACCCCCAAGTCTTTGACGCATTGAACGCTTTTGAGTTTAACGCCGCGCATTTCGTATTCGAACTTCTTATTCCTCGTTCCAACTTGAAGGACCTGGCACTTGTCTACGTTAAAGGGCATCTCCCATCTATCCGACCAAGCTGAAATTTTGTGCAAATCCTCTTGGAGGCTTTGCCTGTCTTCGTCAGTGAGAACCGAGTTACCAATCTTTGTGTCGTCTGCAAATTTACTAATGCGGTTATTGAGTCCAACATCCACGTCGTTGATGTAAATAATGAAAGCACTGGGCCAGGACCGAGCCCTGAGGACTCCACTAGTGACAGGCGCCCACTCTGAGTTAAATCCGTCAATCACTACTCTTTGTTGTCTGTTGCTCAACCAATTCGCGATCCATTGGTTTACTTGACCGTCAATACCTATTTGCTTTAATTTGTAAAGTAATTTATGATGCGGGACTTTATCAAACGCTTTCTGGAAATCAAGATAGACTACGTCCAGTGATTTGGTTACGTCATAAACAGTGAAGAGGTCGTTATAAAGGTTAATAGGTTTGATAGGCAGGATCTTTTGTTTCGGAAGCCATGTTGTGAGTCCCCAATCAATGAGTGGCTTTCAAGGTAACTCACAATTTTGTCTCTAATTATGCCCTCAAGTAGCTTACCTACAACCGAAGTTAGACTAATGGGCCTGTAATTACCTGGTACTTTTTTGTCTCCTTTCTTGAAAATCGGTGTCACGTTAGCCTTTTCCAATCTGAAGGACGCTGCCTTGTCGCAAGGACATATTGAATACGGTTGTGAGGGAGGAGAGTATTTCGCTCTTCGTTTCTTTCAGCAGAGTTGGATATACTTTGTCAGGTCCAGGACTTTTATTTGTTTTAAGTGAATGGAGAGCTTTAAGGACTTCATCAGTTGTTATTTCAAAATTAGGCAATGCATGCTCGAGATTTACAATAGTACTGGTGTTGGTGGTAGCGAGAGGAAGACTGTTAGTATTAAACACCGAGGAAAAGTAATTGTTTAAGAGGTTTGCAATGTGTTGGCTGTCAGTCACTAGTGCACCGTCGCTGTTTGTTAAAGGTCCAATACCACTTTTGATCGCCTTTCTGTTGTTTATGTAACTGAAGAAAGATTTCGGGTTATTTTACAGTTGGCTGCAATATTTTCTTCATATCTACGCTTTGCCTGACCTACTAGTCTTTTACTCGTCGCCTGGCATCATTATAGAGTCTAATGTTCTCAGGCGTGCTTTGTTCTTTCTTTAACCTGTAAAACAATTTTCTCTCATTGACTGATTGTTTAATTTCGCTATTAAACCACGGTGGGCTTTTATTAGTGTTAATTCGCTTCTCGCACAAGGGGACGAATGTGTTCTGCTGAGTGAGTAAGTGATTTTTAAAACTTAGCCAGGCTTCCTCTACGTTGCCGTCATCTGATAGTTGTATTTCTGTTAGTTTTGTCGGATTTCTACGAAGTTAGCTCTTTTGAAATTGGGCACCTTTACTTTATTTTCAGTCACTGATGATTGAGCTTTAATGTCGACGCGCACTAATTTATGATCGCAAGAACCGAGGTGTTCTCCTACCGTGACACTACTGACAAGGTTATCTTGGGTTGTTATAACAAGGTCGAGTATATTATTTTGTCGAGTTGGCTCAGAAACCATTTGGCTTAGATAATTTTCTTCTAGAAATTCGATCATTCTATGTGACTCGCCTTCTGTACCTGACAGTGTCGCCCAGTCGATATGGGGAGGTTAAAGTCTCCTAATATCAGTGAGTCGTTGTTATTAAGTGACTGCCTTTAGACGCTGTACATTTCAAGGTCGTCATCGAGTGATTGCCCTGGAGGTCTGTAGGTGACAGATATATTTAAATTGACTTTTGCAATGTTTACTCGCACGCACAAATGTTCAACGTTACTGTTTCCCGGTGTTTTGTCGGTGGGTTGCAAATAGCTTTTGACATAAAGGGCGACGCCACCGCCTCTACGGTTTACGATCTTTGTTGAATAGTCTGTAGCCATCTATGTTGTATTCGGAACTTAAATCAATATTTGTGGTGTCGATAAATGTTTCGGTTATAGCAATTATGTCAAAATTTTCTGTTAAAGCAAGACATCTCAGTTCATCAAATTTGTTTCTTAGGCTACGCGCATTGAAACTAAGGATTTTTAAGTTATCTAGAGGCTTGGTAATACAGGTGGTGGTACTTGCGGGATCACGGTTACGGGTTTGTTGCGATGCACGGCGTCTATTTACACGGGCGGGGTGGAGGGACGTGGCCGTGACTCGTTTTTTGCTCGGATGACACGCACTGCTTCGTTGAGGAGCCTTCCGAGTCTGGCTGCCCCGATGGGAGAAAGGTGCAATCCGTCCCTGTGGAAAAGTTCATTTTGTCCATAGAAATTGTCCCATGTGTTGAGGAACTCCACGTCAAGCTCCCTGCAAAGAGTCTGTAAGCGGTTGTTTAGGCTGAAGGCCTTACTGAAAAAGTCGCTCTCCGCCCAAGTCCGTGGTAGAACTCCTGAAATCAAAATGTTGGGGGATTTAGTGTTATACTGCTGGATGAGCCTACGGTACTTCTCCAGGAGTTCCTCAGACCGGGTCGTGGTGACGTCGTTCGTACCTGTGTGGATAACAAACAGTGAATCATTAGTAGCCTGGGGGGAGATCTCCTCAAGAGCAGCAGTTATGTCGTCGATTCCAGCACCAGGATAGCAATAGTTCCGTCTTCGACGAGGAACTCTGCCGCAGAACTCAACGACCTGCTGGCGAATCATGGAGTCACCCACCAGGAAGGTGCTCTCCTGCTCGTCCTCCTCCTCCAGAATGGCAAACCTGTTGAAGCAATGAACAGGATAAATCGCTTGTCTGGCTGGTTTGGCTCCTCCATTCACGACGGTGAAGCCATCATGGTCGGTGCCACTAGCATCCTCCCGTTGCGTGGTGTTGTCCGCTGGTGTCGACGGTACCGCTGAGGGCAAGGGGGCGGTTGGAGAAGGGTTTGGCACCACAGCAACGTTAGCCTGGATGAATTCCTGCAAGGAGGCAACAGTGCGAAAGCTCTATTATTTTATTCTGACCTGCTTCCATCTTCTCTTCTTGCTCCTGCAGTCTGGTCTCGAGATGCTGCCTGGTGAGAGAAAGCTCCATTATTTTATTCTGGCCTTCTTCCATCTTCTCTTCCTGCTCCTGCAGTCTTGTCTCGAGATGCTGCCTGGACAGACACAGTCGACAGACAGCAGAACGCCCTGTAAAAAAGTGAGCTGAGAAGCTACCGTTACAAGTACTGCACTTCTTAGGTGCCATCTTAGCTGAAATGAAAGAGATAAAAACACAAAGTGAAGGGGATTAGGAAAGGGGGTGAGGTGTGTGAGAGGTAGTTTAGTAATGGAGGAAAAGTGAGAGAGAGGAGGAGTAGGAAGGGATGTGAGGTGAGTAAAGAGGGGGAAAGGGAGGTGTGTGAGATCAAGGAGGGTTAGGAAATAGGTGAGGTGGGAGAGAGGAGTAGGAAGGGATGTGAGGTGAGTAAAGAGTGGGAAGAGAGGAGTGATTGAGGAGTGTGAGATCAATGATGGTTAGGAAATAGGTGATTTGGGAGAGAGGGGGAGTAGGAAGAGATGTGTGGTGTGTTAAGAGGGGGCTAGAGAGGCGGTGAGTGAGGTGTGTGAGATCAAGGAGGGTTAGGAAATAGGTGAGGTGGGAGAGAGGAGGAGTAGGAAGGGATGTGAGGTGAGTAAAGAGGGAAAGAGAGGCGGTGAGTGAGGTGTGTGAGATCGATGATGGTTAGGAAATAGGTGAGGTGGTAGATGAGTATGTAGGGATGTGATGTGAGTAAAGAGGGTGAAAGGGAGGCGGTGAGTGAGGTGTGTGAGATCAAGGAGGATTAGGAAATAGGTGAGATGAGTGAGAGGGAGTTTGGGAAAGGAGGTAAGTGGGAGAGAGGAGGAGTAGGAAGGGATGTGAGGTGAGTGAGGTGTGTGAGAACAAGAAAGGTTAAGAAAGAGGCGAGGTAAGGTGGGTGAAGGGATGGGTAAATAGGATGTGAGGTAAGGTGAGTGAGGGGGGGAGGGCTTAGAAATATGTGGAGGTGAGGGAGGAGTAGGAAGGGCTAATCCTCTAGGGGATGAGGAGGAGCAAAGGGATGTGAGGTGAGCGAGGGGGGGCTTAGGTGAGGTGAGGGAAAGGGGTGGAGGAAGTGTTAATCCTCTAGGGGATTTAAGAGTGAGGTGTAGTGAGGAGCAGATTGAATCCTCAGGGAATTCAAGGGTGGGTTGTCGACACACCCAAATCACAGTGAGACACTCAGGAACACAAGGTCACACTCAGGACACAGAAACACACAGAAACCCAAGCATAAGCACGACTAAACACCCTCAAGTCACTCGCAAAAACACCTGAAATACAACAGCACACTCAAAACACTCTGAAACCCACGCAGAGCACTATAAACAGCCAAATCACACGCAAGAGCACTGGAAACACAACACACTCGAAACGCAGAACACTCGAAAAACAGCCAAATCACACGCAGAAACACCGGACACAAAACAGCAAACACAAAACACTAAACCAAACCAAGAACACAAAGACGCACCACAATCAAACCCAAAAACACCGGAAACACAACACTTGAATCACTCTGAAACCCACGCAGAACACCCGGAAACAGCCAGATCACACAAAACACCGGAAACACAACACACTTGAATCACTCTGAAACCCACGCAGAACACCCGGAAACAGCCAGATCACACGCAAAAACACCGGAAACACAACACACTTGAATCACTCTGAAACCCACGCAGAACACCCGGAAACAGCCAGATCACACGCAAAAACACCGGAAACACAACACACTTGAATCACTCTGAAACCCACGCAGAACACCCGGAAACAGCCAGATCACACGCAAAAATACCGGAAACACAAATCACAGAGGCAACCACAGGCAGCACTATAAACAGCCAAATCACACGCAAAAGCACTGGAGACACAACACACTCGAAACGCAGAACACTCGAAAAACAGCCAGATCACACGCAAAAACACCGGAAACACAAATCACAGAGGCAACCACAGGCAGAAACCACAAGCGACACACACCAAACACGTGTCGGGAAATCACAGGCAACACACAAGGTCCACAAGCGAGAACACACAAACGCAATCCCAAGAGCACAACGAAAACACAGGGCAAGCGATGTTGTGGAGCGCAGCGGGGTGAGGTCACGACCTTCTCTCAGCAGAGGTCGGGTGTGAATGGAGAGAGAGAGAGAACTCTGAAATGACTTAAGGCTATACGCTCGGCCATATCTACATCACTTTAAGTAAAGGCTATGTTGTTATCTCACCAACTTCAATTAACTTGTGAAGCAGGAAACGGTGACTCCGGCCCTGACGAGTGAGGTAACCGGGCGAGCCTGAACACCAATAACAGACGTTACCCGTAGCTACTAAAAACTTCTAACAACTTGTGGCGAGGGGTGGAGGGGACACCTCTACAGCCCTAAGAAGCACCTGGGCAGACCTGACCTCAGGTCTCAGGAGCGCGTTATCTCAGCCTCCCCGCGTTGCTGTGTGTGTGTGTATGTGTGTGTGTGTGTGTGTGTGTGTGTGTGTGTGTGTGTGTGTGTGTTTTGCGCACGCGCGTGCGTCTGTGTGATCACAGATGTTGTATGTGTATGTGTGTGTGATGTGACGGGTAGTAACTGAGGTGAGGAGAAGATGGGCAGAGGTATTAGTAGAGGCATTAGCTACAGAATGAATGGGGAATAGAAGAAAGGGTGTGGCAAATGAGGCTACCGTAGCAGGTGTTGCGGGTGAGGGGACTAGGAGAGAGGTGAGAGGAATGGGGGGAGTGGGGAAGGAAGGCAGAGGGCCCAGGTACTTAGTGGGAGGACCGGCAACTTGATTAGCGAGGAAGGGTGGCCGTGTGTGTGTGTGTGTGTGTGTGTGTGTTGTTGTTGTTGTTGTTGTTGTTGTGTGTATGTGGGCGTGTGTGGGGCTAGCACCATGCGGGCGGTGCGTGCTGCACTCACGTGGGCGGCGTGGACGAGGGTGTAGTTGTCTCAGCGCGGGCGACGTGTGCATGGCAGAACTCACGGGGGCGGGGAGGGTGTTACTGGCTGCCCTCGCGCGGGCGGCGTGTGATTCAACTTATACCTGTGTGTGTGTGTGTGTGTGTGTGTGTGTGTGTGTGTGTGTGTGTGTGCTATTACTTCCGTTCAAATGGCCTATTTTTTCTCATATAAACCCCAATTCTATTTAATTCACCCACTAACTTATCGTCTTGTATTGCCTTTCCACTGTCCTTCCCTTCTTCCTCCTCTTCCATGAATAATTAGATGGCTATTATCATCTTAAATATAAACAATAACACTGAAACCACCCCTTTATTAGCCCATTACCCTCGACTTCCTTCTACTGTTCCCCCAGTTGCCGTTTACGTGTATACACAAAGTTCTTTACGATATTCTCTTTTCTTCTATTGTACGGAACATTCTACTTGGGTTATAAGGAAATAGGAGAATAGCTTCTTTCCCCTTGCTTTTGCTCTTTACTATATTTTTTTCCTCAATCTTTGTAACCCTTTTCTTCCTTCGCTCATATAAATCATTCATTATTGTTTTCATTATTACTATTATTGTTCCTGTTATTATTTTGTTAGGCGTTCTTACTTAGTTCTGTCATTATCATTTATTATCATTTTTGACATAGCTTTTATTATTCAAATTATATCGTAACTTCATCACAGTCATACCTATATCATAATAGTTTTGTAAGTTTTCTGCTACCACTTGACTACTGTTTTCACTATCGTAACAAATACTACTGATCCCACGACTACTAATAGCCAAACCGTTTACCTATTCCGACATTTATCTACTCCGACATTTATCAACTCCGACATGTATCTACTCCATTAATCTATTCCGACATTTCTATATTATCAGGTTTACTACAATTGAGACTATTATACCACTGCCCATCCACGCGAATATTATCTTATCATAAGGAATATCAGCTACAAACCTGCACACATAATTATACATTAATACACCTGAGCTGCTCACGCTCAGCAAACACGACACGTAGCAATTATGAAGCACATCATAAGCAGGTCAGAGTCAATTTAGCAGAGCATACGGTGTGTGTGTGTGTGTGTGTGTGTATGTGTGTGTGTGTGTGTGTGTGTGTGTGTGTGTGTGTGTGTGTGACAACTTCAGTGGTCTGACATAACAATTTACTAAACGAGAAACTCGGCAGAAATTGTAATGCATGATAATTACGATATTGGTTGAACAAGGAGCCTAACATTCACACACACACACACACACACACACACACACACACACACACACACACACACATTTAATTTGCCACAGTTCAGAATAATGTGCATGCAGTAAAGGAGGAAAAAGAGAATACATGACGAGAAGCCGTAAAAAGGCTGATGATAAATGAAGTTACTAAAACAAACATTAAATCGGACACAGCGTGACAGATAATGATGATGAATAAAAAAAAAATACCATCACTAACGTACTTCACAAGCAATCCCCGCAATCTCTTATACTAGAAATAAAAATAATAATAATAATAATAATAATAATAATAATAATAATAATAATAATAATAATAATAATAATAATAATAATAATAATAATAATAATAATAATAATAAAAATAATAATAATAATAATAATAATAATGATAATGATAATGATAAAGATAATAACAATAACAATAATAATAATAATAATAATAATAATAATAATAATAATAATAATAATAATAATAATAATAATAATAATAATAATATTGTAGGTGACACAGCCTTGAAGATATGAAATTTTATTGGACGTTGGAAAATATGAAGCGGCAGGTCTTGTCTGATAGTTAACTTAAACAGAATATAGCTCTTGTATAATCGTAACCCCCATGGTAAGTGACTTAAATTGAAACTACAGCGGAAAAAATACGATGTCAACTAAACGTAGCATAAAATTAAAAAGCAAGATATAAATAATATTAGGCCGATTTGCCATATGATTCACCTCGCTATGTGACGGAAACAATATATAAAAAAAAAATGCAACCGCAATAGTAGTAGTAGGCGGAGGAGTAGCAGTAGTTGTAGTAGTAGTAATGGTAGTAGTAGTAGTAGTAGTAGTAGTAGTAGTAGTAGTAGTAGTAGTAGTAAAAGTAATGGTAGTAGCAGTAGTAGTAATGGTAGTAGTAGTAGGCTGAGTGGTAGCGTGCTGGGCCCACATTCACCGCGTGATGGACGACGTGAGTTCGAATCCCCACGCTACCACCTCGGATTTTTTAGTCACCGCCGAATGGCTTAAAACTACCCACATGCTGTCCTGAAGGCCAACCATCAACCCGGACTCTAGAGGAAACCGTCCAAGTTAATCAAGAACGACTTCCGGGGGGCAGCATGACCCAAGAGAAGATGGCGCCACTATAAACACTTGCCTGCGCCATGACGGGCTGGGGCCGACTACCACCCAGGCCCCTCAAGCAAGCCTACCGGCGGTATAGGCGTAGACGTAAAAAAAAAAGTAATGGTAGTAGTAGTAGTAATGGTAATAGTAGAAGTAGTAGTAGTTTTTTTTACGTCGCGGCATATTGTGCCGTTAGGCTTTTTCACTGGTGTGTGCATGATGGTCGGCCCAGCCCTTTGTGGCGCAGGCGAGTGTTTATAGTGGCGCCATCTTGTTTTGGCTCATACTGCCCCCCCGGAGCTCATCTTTGAGCCTCTCTTTGGAGAGGTAATCTAGAGTCCGGGTTGATCGGTGGTCTTCAGGGCAGCATGTGGGTAGTCTTTATTAAGCCACTTGGCGGTGACTGGAAAATCCCAGCTGTGTGGCGGCCAGGATTCGAACCCGCGTCCCTCCTGAATCTCCCGGACACGGTGCCAGCACGCTAACCACTCAGCCACCGCCTCCCCTAATTATAACAAGAAAGATGAAAATTAAAATATTAAACATATCATTAATACTAATTTTGATAATACAATAGCAAAGCCAGCGGGGTGTCTCGTGTGATCCGTATATGGAAGAATGAAACCTGTGCCACCTCTGTTCGCTTGAAACAGCCTTCGGAATACACTCACCTCGATACACCCTGTTTCCTTCCCCCTCCCCCTCCGCATCTTGTTCGAAGTATCCCAGTATCATCATAATAACAATAATAATAGTGATAATAATTATAATTTTAAGAACTATAATTATAATACACTTCTCGTTATCCCCACTAAGCCTTTTCCACTTCCTCCCACCGTCTATATCATTTCATCTCACCAGCTCTTCTAGTTCACAATAATGTTGAATACATAAGGAAATTGTGTATACATCTCACGCAGTTTAAACACACACACACACACACACACACACACACACACACACACACACACACACACACACACACACACACACACACACACACATATCATTAGTACACCATTAGCACAGGCTGTTAACTACTTACCCAAGATTAATCTGGCAGCTCACTTATGACGCGGAGCTTTTTAAAAACACGTCGATGGCCTACCTGTAAAAGAAGCAAAATTAAAGATGTTACAAAACTGCACTGCACAAACATGTCCGGCGGAAAGACAGGTAAACACTAACAAACATGATGAATAGGAAAATTAAGGTAAACTGGACATTTTAAGCAAGAGTAAGAATAAATCAGTCATAAAAGTAAATACCTTTCATACTAAACAATGAATAATGCAGCGAGGCTTAACAAATGTCATAAAATAGTTAAAAGGATTTTAGCTAAACATCAGAAAAAACGCCCCAACTCAAGAGGCAGAGTGGATGAGCCGAACAGACGTGTTTTTTTTTTTTTTTTGTTTTTACAGCAAAGGAGACAGTTCAAGGGCACAAAAAAAGTAAACATTAATAAAAAAAAGCCCGCTACTCGCTGCTCCTAAAAAGAATCCAAAGAGGTGGCCGAAAGACAGGTCAGTTTCGGGAGGAGAGGTGTCCTGATACCCTCCTCTTGAAAGAATTCAAGTCGTAGGCAGGAGGAAATACAGATGAAGGAAGATTGTTCCAGAGTTTACCAGCGTGAGGGATGAAAGAGTGAAGATGCTGGTTAACCCTTGCATAAGGGGTTTGGACAGTATATGGATGAGCATGAGTAGAAAGTCGAGTGCAGCAGGGGCCGCGGAGGGGGAGGCATGCAGTTAGCAAGTTCAGAAGAGCAGTCAGCGTGGAAATATCGATAGAAGATAGAAAGAGGGGCAACATTGCGGCGGAATTTAAGAGGTAGAAGACTATCAGTATGAGGAGGAGAGCTGATGAGACGAAGAGCCTTAGCCTCCACTCTGTCCAGAAGAGCTGTGTGAGTGGAGCCCCCCACACATGAGATGCATACTCCATACGAGGGCGGACAAGGCCCTGTATATTGACAGCAACTGTGCAGGCGAGAAGAACTGGCGGAGACGGTACAGAACGCCCAGCCTCGAGGAAGCTGATTTAGTAAGAGATGAGATATGAAGTTTCCAGTTGAGATTTTGAGTTAAGGATAGACCGAGGATGTTTAGTGTTGAGGAAGGTGATAGCTGGGTGTTGTCAAAGAATAGGGGATAGTTGTTTGGTAGATTGTGTCGAGTGGATAGGTGGAGAAACTGTGTTTTTGAGGCGTTGAAGGACACCAGGTTCTTCTTGCCCGAATCGGAAATAATAGTAAGGTCTGAGGCTAAGCGTTCTGCAGCCTCCAGCCTTGAGTCGTTAAGTTCCTGAAGGGTGGGTCTTCTATTAAAAGAAGTGTTAAGAGATAATGATGTGGAAAAGTATTTGAGAGACTAGTAAAAGCCTCATCCCAAGGACAAACTATAAATGCAAACCTGACACAAGAATAATACTTCAAACATAAAATAAGAATCTGATCGAACGCTTTTGTCATGAATAGCCACGTCCATGAAGAGGGTGTACAATTGGCGTAATCTGCAAGTCCTAACTTGTATTTCAGAAACTTAGAGCAACGGAAAATATCTAGAAGGAAAACAAAGAAGCGGATTAAGATGAATAAAAAATAAAATGTTGGGTGTAATATGGATAGACAGGAAGAATCATAGATTAGGAAACAGAAAAAGCTTGAAGATATTTTAATGACAATCAGTAATAAAGAAAGTACACATAGGATGGTCCCGTCACGTCAAAAACTAAGAACAGATGGCAGAACAAAGTGTCACCAACAGCCCAGGAATTGCAGTCTGAGAATCATGTAGAGTTGGAATTATATTATTTGCCAGAACATGATGAAGTAGCCTAGCCGTGTTATTATTATTATTATTATTATTATTATTATTATTATTATCATTAGTAGTAGTAGTAGTAGTAGTAGTAGTAGTAGTAGTAGTAAAATAAAGAAGTGGAGAACGTTGAAAGACCTGTCATGTAGTGGACTAGTAACGGCCGAGGAAGAGGATGGCCTACATATATACGTACAATCCCTTCAAGAAACAAGACAGCGAGTTTGACCCCCACTAACCCACCCTCATTCTCTCTCTCTCTCTCTCTCTCTCTCTCTCTCTCTCTCTCTCTCTCTCTCTCTCTCTCTCTCTCTCTCTCTCTCTGCAGCTTGGGAGATGGATGACACGGCATTATCTAATCCAAGAGAGATGGAAGGCGGTGAAGGAGGAGGAAAGAAATGAAAGCTGAAAAGAAAACAAACTATAAGAAAAGGAAATATAATTGCATGGAGGAGTTCGAGAAAATGAGAGAGAGAGAGAGAGAGAGAGAGAGAGAGAGAGAGAGAGAGAGATACGGTTATAGTCACCCATGAAAGCTTCCATCACAGAGACCATAATATTCCTTTACAGAAAACCGGCTCAGGATGGCTTGGAAGGGTAAGTAATGCATTCATAACACCGAAAGAATTATTGGTCTATAAGCATCTTTTGGTGGCTCACAGGCTTACAATGTAAAGTTATAACGACTTGTGTTATTGACAATTATCAATAGCAATAGCAAAATATGAATTATGACTCTTATTTTGCTTGATAGTTTAACATTTGGCACCTTTTTTTAAGCTATATTTGGTACCGATTTTTAAAGTCATTATATTAGCTACCGATTTTTGGGGGTCTTATTACATCTGGTACCGATTTTTTTAGTTATATTACATTTGGTGCTGATTTTTTTTAAAGTTATATCGAATTCACAGAGTAGGAACTGGATTAAAGTAAAACAAAGATACCAGCTTATTTAACCCATCTGTTTTTGCTTATTTTATGATGAAAATAATGTATATGTTAATGTGTAGAGTATTATAGTGTGGAATGATTTATTTTCTATTGCATCAATAAAGTAATGTTTTCAATTCATCTTTTTGTCATTCGTATACAGCTATTACTGGAGAACATGGGCAGCTCATCACACAAAAGACGGAGGAAGAGCCTTAATTTAGTCCACTACTATGTTGATTTGGGTGAATGTTCAAACAATTTCCCTAAGTTAACCTTAACGAAACCACTGAGAATTACTACAAGAGAAAACGTTGGTCGACAGGGTTGCCTTCGCCATACAAATAACGACGCTAATAACTCCACTGCAAAGAGTAAAGGTATTTGCTAATAACATATACCAATGGGTAAATGAATCACTTGGGAAATAGCGATAGTGAGACCATTTACGGCAAACGTCATCATGCCCCAAACACGAGTCGCTGTCAACTCTGCCTTCCTTCCCTAAACACAGACCAACCAAGGTTCGGTTCACACCTTTCATCTCATCAGCCCATAGGAGCTTTTTTTTTAGACCAATTAAAAAAAATAACAAATAGCCATGTAACTACCAAAGCAAAAATAATATCCAAGTATGTTCACTTTCTAAAAACACTATATATTACTAAGGTTTTAGTGTAATATTATGAATTACAAAAATCGAAAATTATTTGTGTCAATTTTATCTTTCATGTTATACTTTCCCTACACTTTTACTTTTTTTGGTTTTTTTGTTTGTTTCCCATTCTTTTCTTTTTTTTCTTTCACGACTATGAGTACCAGAACATAAGCAAGAATATTATACAAACTCCAAGTATAAAATGTATTCTAGAATCAATATAACTTCAAAGAGCTGTTTTGTTTAGGCGTTTGGAAAGACAGTAGCTTTCTATTCAACCGATATTCATAATATGCAAAGATATTATACGTATGCGCCAAAAATCCTAAGTGTTATTACATTTGTTTGAAAAGAGAGAAACGCCCTCGCCCCAAATTAGAGAAAAAGCCAATTCCTCGAAAGATGCTGAAAGGAAATACAATGTAAGTAATGGTGTATTGGAAAAAATGCCTTTCACTCATTTAATGAACGCGAGGAAAATCTTTGTCCCTGCGTCTTTCCGTCTGTTCGCTCATTAAAGATATTATTTGTCCCTGCTTTCAGTTTCTCTTCCTTCCACATCCCCAACGTCTGATTAATGCCAAAACGCACGTACAAACACACACGCCAGGTAAGCTTGAGCCGCCACCTAGACCTTAATATTCTGTGATTCTCAACAGACAGACAGACAGACACAGACAGACACATACATACAGACAGACAGATAGACACAGACAGACACAGACAGACACATACATACAGACAGACAGATAGACACAGACAGACACAGAGACACATACATACAGACAGACAGATAGACACAGACAGACACATACATACAGACAGACAGATAGACACAGACAGACACATACATACAGACAGACAGATAGACACAGACATACACAGACAGACAAGCGAGGAACAGACTATATTAGCAGTGAAAAGTTAACAACTTTCCTTCGGCTTTCTTGCAGGAAACAAAACGAAGCTTATCTGTCACCATCCTCATCCTCACCCTCATCTTTAGCATTATCATTATTATCCTCCTCTCCCTGCATCTCCTACTCCTCCTCATCAGCAGCATTCATTCATTCATTCAGCTCATTATCATCACCATCTTACTACAATTAGCATTACAGCTGCCTTCTTTTTTTTTAAGCAAGGGAGGCAGCTCAAGGGCAAGAAACAAAAAACAAAACAAAAAAAAAGGCCCGCTAGACGTTGCTCCAACAAGAGAAAACAAAATTTATGGTGGAGATGTCTTGATACTCTCCTCTTGAAAGAGTTCAAGTCGTAGGCAGGAAGGAAGGCTGCTCCAGAGTTTACCAGCGGAAGTCATAAATAATGAAGATACTGGTTGACTCTTGCATAAAGGTTTGGACAATATAGGGATGAGCAGGAGTGGAAACTCGAGGGGGGGCATGCAGTTAGCAAATTCAGGAGGGCAGTCAGCATGACATTATCGACAGAAGATGATAATATAAACAGATGCAACAGTGCTGCGAAATTTAAGAGGCAGACTGCTAATAAGAGGAAGGGAGTTGATAAGACGAAGAGCCTTTCACTCCACTCTGCACGAGAGAGCTGTGTGACTGGAGCACCCCCACACATGAGATGCATACTCCATACGAGGCGGACAAGGCCCCTGTATATGGATAGCATCTGTGAGGAATAGAACTGGAGGAGACGATACAGAACGTCCAACATTGACGAAGCTGATTTAGCAAGGGAAGAGTACTACTTCTGCCACTACTACAACTACTACTACTACTACTACTACTACTACTTCTACTACTACTACTACCTCTATTACCACTACTACTACTACTACTACTACTACTACTACTACTACTACTACTGCTAATACCACTACTATTACTACTACCAGGACAGTAGGTACGCCTTTCTCTACTGTACTACCTACATCTTTTGCCGTTCCTCTTTCATCTCCCTCTTAATCCTCTTTTTTTTTTCTATTCATTTCTCCTCCTCCTCCTACTCTTTCTCTTCCTCCTCCTCCTCCTCCTCCTCCTCCTCCTCCTCCTCCTCCTCCTCCTCCTCCTCCTCCTCCTCCTCCTCCTCCTCCTCCTCTTCCTCCTCCTCCTCCTCCTCCTGCTCGTCCTCCTCCTTATAATCGTTGAAAGCCAAAATAACGACGGTCATCATCGTGATTCCAACAAAACGAGGAAACTTCAAAGTGCATTCAAGAACTTTTAAACAAACTCAACTCGTCGGAAATGAAAATTTAAAAATCCTCGACACAAGATAATGACATCCACGGCAGAAAAAAAGTATTATAAAGAGCGTTACATTAATTTTCTTATTTTCTAAGGGTTTTTAATATATTTTAGACCTTGATTCATCTACAGCGGTTCCTTCAGTTTATAACTCACAAATTAATCACCAATCAAGCAATCAGGCCATTAATGAAAAAGTCTCTGATGTATATATCATTCATTCAAGTCAGTATGTAAGTCAGTCGGTAACCAAACAATCAGTCATATAGTTCACCTGCCAATCAATCAGACTGACAGTCAGTCAGTCAGTCAGTCAGGCTCAGGTGGTTTGGTCAATCAATCAGTTAAAAGGTTCGTTAGTCTACGGTGAGTCAGTCAGTCCGTGTCAACAGGTTTATAAGTCAGTCAATCAGTTAGTCAGCCAATCAATTAGTCAGTCAAGCAAACAAAGAATCAACATTCTCCTCAGTTTATCAGGTAGTCAATCAGTACATGTATGTCAGTCAGTCAGTCAGTTAATCAGTCAACCAAATAATCAGTGAACAAATTCATAAGTCTATCGGTTAGTTAGTCAGTTAATATCAGTCAACTAACCAATCAATAATATAATCATTGCCTATAAACACAATTACACTTTTATAAGCACAACTAGATAATATATACAATCATTTATTACTACTCCTACACTTCACACATTCCCGAGTCCTTTCCACACGCCAGCCCACAACGCTCCTCCGGTCCTACGTCGACACTCCCCACGCTGCCGCAGCCTCTCAGAAAGGTGTATTGGGTATCGCAGGATTGTGGCGAGAGCGGAAAATCACGCCTATTGGAAACTGATTGTATCCGCGTTGTAAAAGAAGGATAAAAGAAAATCCAGGCAGAGTGAGAAAGAGAAGGAGAAAAAAGGGAAAAAAAACATGAAAGTGGGTATTCAAAATGTCTCCTCGTTTTCTTATTTCGCTTTACTTTTTCTCCACTTTAGTTTTACAATTTTCCCCCTTTTTCCTCTTTTTACCTTTTTCCTCTTTCTCTACCTCTTTACTTCCCTCACTCTTCCTTCCTTCCTTTCGCTTTCTCTAACCAACTTTTGCATTACAGGAGAAAGGAAAAAGTATAAACAACAATTCTCTCTCTCTCTCTCTCTCTCTCTCTCTCTCTCTCTCTCTCTCTCTCTCTCTCTCTCTCTCTCTCTCTCTCTCTCTCTCTCTCTCTCTCTCTCTCTCCAGTCCGGGAGATGAAGGACAGAGCATTATTTAGTCCAAGAGAGACGAATGGTGGTGAAAAAGGAGAAAAGAAGAAATGAGAAATTGAAAAGGAAAAAAATATAAGAAAAGGAAATATTATGGAATGGAAGAATTCGAGAAAATGAAAAGGGGATGAGAGAGAGAGAGAGAGAGAGAGAGAGAGAGAGAGAGAGAGAGAGTGTAATAGAAAATAATGGATGAGAAACATTATAATGAGAAAAGGAGGCACAAGCACAGTAGGAAGAGGAAAACAATTGGAAGGATATGAAAAAATGAAGTATGGAAATAAGGCTCGAAGAAGAGGAGGAACACAAAGAAACACAAATGAAGAACAAACAACAGGGGAGACGGTGGCTGAGTGGTTAGCGTGCCGGGCCAGCATTCGGCGCGTTGACCATGATGTGGGTTCGAATCCGCCGATAACCACCTGGGATTTTTCAGTCACCGCCGAGTGGCCAAAGACTTCCCACATGCTGTCCTGAAGAAGCTGTACAGCGCAAGTGAAATCAAGAATAAGCTCCGGGGGGCAGCATGAGCCAATAATAATAGTGCCACTATAAACAATTCCCTGCGCCATGACGGGCTCGGGACGACCATCAGTCCCTGATGGATGAACTTACCGGCGCTATAAGCCACATGTAAAAAAAAAAAAAAAGATAACAGCAGACCTGATGGTTCTTACGAGACTGTTTGTGACAAGCTACACTAACTGTCTAATCACAAGCGGAAGATGAAGGACAGCAAGGGCGAAGGCTCCTCCCCACTCCCCCATCGCTCCAGCTAAGGCTGACAGGAAAGGAAAAAGAACCATGCAACATGGAAAAACTGCATGGAAGTTATGTAGGAAAGAGGAAAGAACTACCATTACTGCTACCACTAACCGGGCGATAAAATCGGACAAGGACACCAGTATTCGAAAGAACATAACGTTATTACGACAATGAGTAATATCTTAGTTGCTGGTTGGACTCAAAATATTTGTCTAATCTATTCTTGAAGGCCGTAGCTGCTGTACTATCAACGATATCACAGGGTAGAGAATTCCAAACATTAACGACTCGATTGAAGCAGAAGTGTTTGGCTTCGTGCGACGAGAATCTTTTACCACTTATCTTGAAAATGTTATTTCTTCTTGTTCCATTTGATCGATCAATTGTAATCTTCCGCATTAATATCACTGAGTCCTTTAAACATTTTAAACACTTCTATTAGATCACCTCGCATTCTTCGCTTTGATAGGCTGAATAAATTTACTACTTTAAGCTTTGTTCATAAAATATGTTTGTCAATCTAGGAATCATTTTTGTTATTCTCCATTGAACCCGTTCTAACTTTATGTTTTTTTCCTGTAATAAGGAGACCAAAACTGTACACAGTACTCTAGATGGGGTCGAACCAGCGAATTATACAGCTTTAATATTACTTTTTTACGATTTAATATTAAAGACTGGTCCGATGAGGCCAACCCATTTGTTTGCGGTTATAACTACCTCTCAACAATGCTGACTGGGCTTTAAATCGCTTGATATGGTGATTCCAAGATCCTTTTCTTTACTTACTGCAGAAAGTTGTTGGCCATTCATTACGTACCGAACGCGATTGTTATTGTTTCCGATGTGTAACACTTTACATTTGTCAACGTTGATGATGATGATGATGATGATGATGATGAGGAGGAGGAGGAGGAGGAGGAGGAGGAAGAAAAAAGGAGGAAGAGGAAGAGGATCTTAATCGTTTTTCGTGACCTGAATAATCTTTTTTGCCTGGCTTTCATAAATCCCTCCCAGATGCAGACGATGATGCAAATTCTCTCTCTCTCTCTCTCTCTCTCTCTCTCTCTCTCTCTCTCTCTCTCTCTCTCTCTCTCTCTCTCTCTCTCTCTCTCTCTCTCTCTCTCTCTCTCTCTCTCTCTCTCTCTCTCTCTCTCTCTCTCTCTCTCTCTCTCATCGATAGTCACGGTGATGTTGATTATTTATATAATTTATTATTTACATAATGAGCGCTGTTACAGCCTCAAGCAAGAACTTCCGCACAAAAATGGATGGCCCATTCTACCAAATTACCTCGACCAGAGGGCGCTCATTTTAATCATTACGAGCAAACATACTGCACAAAGTGTAAAAAGTGACTAAGTACAGATATCTCGAATAAGGGTAGTGATTTTGAGAGCATTTCTACTCCGAATCTTTGAATCTATAAAAAATATCTTATATCAGCCAAAAATAATGCTGTTTAAATGAATAAACTAATTTTATAAAAATGTGAGTGTACTTCAACTTAGTAAAAGATTTCAACTTCTAAACTGTTTTTCGACTTCGATGAGGTCCACACAATTAGTTCCAAATATTTATTATATGCCTATTTGGACCATACTGTTATTATCGAAGAAAACTCTTACGTTGAATGCAATAATTAACCATCAATTAAAAGTAGTTAATGGAAAAATACAGGTACCGGGGTCATATATACTGATGCTCTTAAAATTGGTCCTAAAGAAATGTAATAGGAAGAGATATGGAACAGCAAGGGTGTTACATTGTGTAAACAAATATGAATGGGCCATAATTGCGTGCATTGTACGTTGAACTGTATAAAACTCATGATTTATATCAATAAAAAAGGAAGCTCACCATATAAGAGAAAAAAATGTGCTCATTAAAATAGACTGATCCCTTACAACTACCTTTAATGCGATTAGCATACAGTTCTAACAACCATAAAACCTACTGTCTACATAATAAGGATGCTCCATGTCCTTTATCCGTGCCATAATTAGCATCACCAAGCGTCACAGTACCTGCCCACGCACACAGGGGAGGCAGGGAGGAGAGGCAAGGGGGTGGAAGTGGGGGGGTGGGGGTTGCCATAGCGAGTCTAGGGTGGCGTGGGTAGGCAGGGGAAGGCGCTAAAAATTGACAAGATAAATTTTCACTCCTCCTTCCCTCCTGAAGAGGCCCCCCACATAGTGAAGTCCTCCAGCGGCCTTTTATTACCATCCTCTCCTCCTCTCGTTCTTCAATGGTCCTTTTCCTCATTATCTTCCTCCTTTTCATCCTATTACCTCGCTCTCCTCCTCCATCTTCCTCTCCTCCTCCACCTTGCCTTCTCCTCCACCTTACTCTCCTCAAACGTACTTCTTCCTCCACCTCTTCCTCTTCCTCGCCCTCCAGCGATTCTCTTTTTTTCTACTCTTCCACCCAGGTCTCGACAGCCACTGCTTCCATTCATTCTTCTTTATCCTCCTCCTCCTCCTCCTCCTCCTCCTCCTCCTCCTCCTCCTCCTCCCTATTACAGAAAAGGCGTAGAAAAATTTGAACGGGTTCAACGGAGAATAACAAAAATGATTCCAGGAATTAGAAATTTATCTTATGAACAAAGGCTTAAGGAAGTATTTTCTTTTTACGTGTTCGCCTGTAGCGCCGGTAAGCTTTCTTCAGGGGCCTGGTGGTCGGCCCAAGCCCGTCATGGCGCAGGCAATTTTTATAGTGGCGCCATTTATTCTTCATGCTGCCCCGCTGAACTCATTCTTGACTCACTTGGACGGTTGATGGGTGGTCCTCAGGACAGCATGTGGGTAATCTTAGGCCACTCGGTGGGTGACTGAAAAATCCCAGGTGGTAGCCTTGGGATTCGAACCCGCGTCGTCCAGCACGCGGTGAATGCAGGGCCCGCACGATAACCACTCAAACACCGCATATCAAAACGAAGAATGCGAGGCGATCTTACAGAAGTGTTTAAAATGTTTAATGGATTCAGTGATATTTTAATGCGGAAGATCACTTTACACTTGATCGGTCAAATAGAGGTAAAGGTAAAGTTGGGGGCATACGCTGTAGCAGAGCGTGGCCTCAGTGTTCATCTCCGTAACATTGGCCCTTGAACCTGTGATGAGAGGGAGCCCCATTACCCCGGGACACAGAGCCAGTGTGATATCCGGGTTCCCACAGTTTACCTTCCCCAGGTTTCCCCAGGTACCCATTTATCGACCAGCCCGACAGGGAGGATGAACAGCTGGGTGAGCAGCACGCCGACTGCCCGGGCCAGGATTCGAACCCGAACCCACGGAGTAGTAGCCAGGCGCGCTGACCACTAGACCACGGAGGCGTAAATAGAACAAGAAGAAATTACAATTTCAAGATAAGTGGTAAAAGATTCTCGACTCAGGAAGCCAAACACTTATTCTTCAATCGAGTCGTTAATGTTTGGAATTCTCTACCCTGTGATATCGTTGATAGTACAACAGTTACGGCCTTCAAGAATAGATTAGACAAGTATTTTGAATCCAACCAGCAACTAAGATATTACTCATTGTCGTAATAACGTTAAGTACTTTCGAATATTGGTGTCCTTGTCCGTTTTTATCGACCGGTTAGTGGTAGTAGTAATGGTAGTTCTTTCCTCTTTCCTACATAATTTCCATGCAGTTTTTCCATGTTGCATGGTTCTTTTTCCTTTCCTGCTAGTTGTGGTTGGAGTGTGGGGAGGAGCCTTCGCCTTTGCTGTCCTTCATCTTCCACCTTTGATTAGATAGGTAGTGTAGCTTGTCACAAACAGCATCGTAAGGACCATCAGGTCAGATGTTGTTTGTTCTTCCTTTGTGCGCTTTGTGTTCCTCCTCCTCCTCCTCCTCCCATAAGGTATGATGTCTCTTTCTATGTGCCAGTTAAAATGAAGGAGCAAGGTGACACCACTGAAGAAAAGTGACAAAAAAAGCGTCGGGAGCAGGATTTCTATCATGCACGCGAAAGAAGGTACTTCAACGTCGATCATTCTTAGTTTTCTGAGGTTTAAACTAACCCTAGAAACAGTAGTAGGGTTCAATCAATTCAAGGGAATCGATGCAGTACACAAATCACCAAGAAACTATTGGTATGGCTAACCGAGTCATCCGTCACTGAATCAAACTTCTTGCATATGTAGTTAATGAAAAAATAGTCTCGTGCGTGTATAAAACAAGTGCATAAGGTGGTACTGAGGTCGGATTCAAGAAAATATCGATTTTTTTCCCATTTTCCAATTCATGCAGATTTGTGAAGTAAAACCATTTATAAATAATAAGAAGTAAATAACTTGGCATAAAATGGCACCACCATCCGCGGGCAGCCATTTAAAGGGACGGGTTTAACCCTAGGAGGGGCGTGCCGCAACACTGGCCTCTGTACTCGCATTGTATATCGGTCATTGGAAAGGGGTTTATTTCTACAATTATTTGTCCCCTCATTATCAATAAAAAACACCAAGTTTCAAGAAAATAAATTTTATTTTTTGGGAGGGATTTTGAATTACTCTTTCTATTTTTAAAAATCACGTTTGCGAGTAATGGCTCTTGGTGTGTTTATTGATAATGAGGGGAAAAATAAATGTAGAAATAGACCCCTTTCCAATGAAGTGACACTCTGATGATCCCCAGCATTAGAGGTAGAGTCAATTTACCGGCAAAGGCACAAAACTAGAAAATTCTAGGTGGCAGACAACACCACCCCATGATGAATACCTCGCAATAATTAGTAGTAATTATTGAAATAATTACATGACTGTTATGATGCATTATCACTGTGTTCATCAGTAACATATGTACAAATAATCCAAATCGGGAAAGAAGGAATGACTGAAACAGGGCTGTCCCAAAATTTGAAGTGACATTTCTCTAAAATATGATTTTTTTAAAATTAAAATATTCATAAAAATCCAAAATAAAACACATTTACTTGAAACTTGGTGTGTTTATTGATAACGAGGGGACAAATAAACGTAGATACTTTTTTTTAAAAAAGTGAATATTATACATATCAGGAGGAAATAAATGTGCAAAATCGGCATATTGGCGTGACGTCATGACATGCTACGTCATGTACCCAGGACAGTTTATGACGTATAGGGAATTTTGCAAAAATCAATCTCTACGTCGATTTAGATAACATATACATATTCACATGCATCAACACGTTTCTTAATGACAAATAATAAGGCCGGAGGAGCATTTCAAATAAATTTATCTGCATGGCGTTGTACGGTCATGACGTCATGCACGTAAAACATTTATATGCATACACAATGGAGGAAATCATATTCCAAACATATTCTGAAAATCTCAAGTCTTAAATGCGAATACTTTTTTTCTTTATTTTTGTTCTTTTCGACCTCAGTACTCACTTAAATATATTCCGCAGCCAGCCACGTAATACTGAGCCAAAGGTCTTTTCGTTGTCTTCTCTTCCCTGTTCCAATGACCCCTCTTACCAGTTCTTATCATCTTTAACTGGCTCCTCGTATTTTCTGCTCATTTCGCTTTCTCCTTTTCATATCATCATCTCTCTACATCATATTTTCTTCTCATTCGACCGCTTTCCTTTAGTACCCCCTCCTCCCTTTCCTCCTCATTATCTTCTCATCTTTCTGACTCTTATTTTTTCCTCCTCCTCCTCCTCCTCCTCCTCCTCCTCCTCCTCATCTTCTCCCTACGTAATACTCATCTTAGTAATATCTCTCCAAATCCTTCTCCACATTACTCTCTCCTCATTCTATCCACCTCTTTTTTTTGGTCCTTTATTTCCTCTATTTCTTCTCTTTTCACTTCTTTTCCCCACTTCATATTAGCATCTCTCTCCATTATATTTTTCCTCTCATTTAACCTCCTCCCTAGTTTACCCCTCCTCCTCTTCCTCCTCATTATCTTCTCATCTTCATACCTTTTATTTCCTTCCCCTCCTCCTCACAGCTTCTTTCTCCATACTCGTCTTAATAATCTCCCTCCAAATCCTTCTCCTCATTATCCTCTCCTCATCATATCATCACATTTTTTAACCACTTCTTCTCTTCTCTTTATTTAATTTCTTTTATTTATGTCTCCTGATTTTATGAACATTTCAACTTCTTGTCGTTTCGTTTATTACAACTATATTGTCAATTTTTTTTTTGTTCTCTTTTATTTTTTCCTCCTTTTTATCCTGCTGTTCCGTTCTTCGTGCAATTTTTTTTTTTCTACTTTTTACTATATCTTGCTTTCTTCCATACTTTTCCAACCTTCTCTCTTCTCCACCGCCCAATCCCCAACTTGCTCTTATTTTTCTGTTATTTTTCCTCTTTTTTCTTTTTTTTTCCTTCTTTTTCATATCTTCCTTCCTTTCCTTATTTTTCTAAACTTCCCTCCTTCTCCACCGCCCACTCCTCCACTTCATCATATTTTCTTCATTTCCTCTTCTTTTCCATTTTCCAGTTTTTTTTTCTTTTTCTTCTTTTCCATCTTCTTCTCTTCTTTACTCTTATACTTTTCCTCATCTTTCTTCTCTTTTTCATTTCCTTTTTCCCACCACTTTTTCCTTTATTTTTCTTTTTCCTTTTATTTTTTTCTTAATTTTCATCGTCTTGTCTTCTTTATTCTCATACTCTTCATCCTCTTCCTGCTCCTCTTTCTTCGCTGCTGCTACCTCCTCCTCCTCCTCCTCCCCATCTTCCTCTTACCTCCGTCCTGTCCAACGAGAATTTCTTTTCGATATGTAAGCCGATGAACTAACGAGAAATAATGGAGTGAAGGCGAGAGAAAAGTGATGTAGCGAAGTCTCTCCCCCAATTTCCTTTCCCAGGCTTAAAGTTTCCTCCACCTTACAACGGCGTCTTCGTCCTCTGTTATTATTATCACTATTATTATTATTATTATTATTATTATTATTATTATTATTATCATTATTATTGTACCTGTTGTTGTTGCCTCAGGTGAGCGATGTATTGATTGGCTTATGGATCGTCTTGAAGTATTTGAAGATGGTCTCATTTTGCTTCGTCTTCTGTTTTCCTTTTTCCTTAGAATGATTTTTTTTCTGGTTTCAAAGGTTCCGAATATTTCTCCCATCCCATCTCCGTCTGTCATTCGTCTTTCTTCCTCCTCCTCCTCCTCCTCCTCCTCTTCCTTCTCCTTCTCCTTCTCCTCCTCCTCCTCCTCCTCCTCCTCCTCCTCCTCCTCCTCCTCCTCCTCTATCCCCTTTTTCATTCTCATCTTTCTCACATTTTCTTCTCATTATCTTCCTCCTCCTCCTCCTTATCCTCCTCCTGCTCCTCTTGCTCCTCCTGTGCTGCTGTCCTCTTCCTCTTCTTTCACCTTATTCTTCTAATCCTCCTTTATATTACACGTTTTCTGTTGTGTAGCATATCTCCTCTTACTCCTCTTATTGTTTTTTCCTCCTTTTCCCGTTTTTCTTCTTCCTCTTCTTAATGCCTTCTCTTGCTTGCCTCTACACTTCCTCTTCCTCTTCTTCTACCTCGTTCTCCTAATCCACTTCTTTTTTATTACGTGCTTTTCGTTCTGTATCATTTCTCCACCTCCTCCTTTTTCTATATTTTTTTTCCTTTCCCGCTTTTCTTCTAATTCTTTTTCTTCACGTATATTTTGTCTTTAACTACCTCCTCTTTTATCCTCTTGTTCTTCGCTTCTCCCTTTCTATTTAAGTTTTCGTTCGTTTAACATTTTCTCAACATTAATGACGTCATACCCTTCTATCCCCCTCATTCTTCGCTCCTTATTTTCTAACTTAATTCTCGTCCCTGTAATTCGTATTCCAAACATCAACACTTTTTGTCCCTGTACTCTTTTGTTGTTTATCTCTTCATATTTATTCCTTCATCATCTTTGCCGCCCATTCCTAAGCTCAACACTACTTTCTTTGTTCGTCATGGTACCTCACTATCTTATTTCTCGTCACTAACTTGTATTCCAAACATTAACACTCTTTGTCCTATTTGTTGTTTCTCTCTTCATTGTTCTTTCTTTCATCGTCTTTGCCGCCCATTCCTTAGCCCAACACTACTTTCTCTGTTCGTCTTGATACCTCACTATCTTATTTCTCGTCACTAACTTGTATTCCAAACATTAACACTTTGTCCTTTTTTTTGTCGTTTCTCTCCTAGTATTTCTTCCTTCATCATCTGTCACTCATTTCTTACCCCATCACCACTTCTTTTGTTCGTCTTTGTACCTCACTATCTTATTTCTCGTCACTAACTTGTATTCCGAACATTAACACTTTTTGTTCATGTAGTCGTTTCCCTCTTCGTATTTCTTCCTCCATCATCCGTGCCGCTCATGTCTTAACCCAACACTTCTCTTCTTCGTGCCATTAAACTTGGAGGCGCATTGCAAAACTTCCTCGTTCTCATTCTTCTTGCCTTGTTGCCTCTCGTTGACCGTCTCCTCGTTCTTCTTCATCTTCTTCTTCTTCTTTAATCTTCAGAGTGTTTCAATTCGTCCTGACTCCATTACTCAATTCACTTCATTCAGTTTAATTTCACCTCCCTCAGCATTCCCTTACTTCACGTCACTTCAAGGTTCTCTAATCTAGCTTCGCCCACTCTTCGCCCACTCACTCCACCTTCATTTCACTATTCCCCCTTCGCCTTCTTTTCTCCCTCCCCTTTCTTTCCTCTTCACCACTCCGTCACATCACTCACACTCACTCCATTCATCTATTTTTCTCCTTCACACAGTTCATCATTCCTTCACTAGCACCTCCTCCTTCTCCTCGTCCGACCTGCATACATTTTCCAGGTGTATTTCATGACTATCACAAACGAGGTGTATTATTCCTCAGAAAGAGTAAACCACATGCAGATTGTTGCGCCTTGCTTCTTACTCTTCATTCTTTTTATATTTTTTTCTTCTTTTATTCCCTAAAGTCATCCTTGTTTTCGTTCTCCCCTTCATTCATTCCTTTCTATCAGTCTTTCGTTTATTTTTTCTTCCTTCTTTCATGCCTCCTCGCCCCTCTAAATTTTATGTCCTCTCTTTTACGTCCTTTATTCTCTTCATATTTTTTAGTTCTGTCTTTTTCCGACTCCTTTTTTCATTCCATTTCTTCCCAGCTTTCCCTCTCTATCCTTTACTCACTTCTTTCCTTATTTCCGTACGTATTATCTCTTTCTTCTTTCGTTCCCTCTTTTCTGCCTTCCTTTCCTTTTTCCTTCTTCTCTTCTCTATTTCTGTTCTTCCTCTTTTTCTTCCGTTTTCCCATCCATCCTTCCTTCCTTCCTTCCTTCCAACGTGTAATTCCATTCCTTCCTCTTACAACCAAGGCAGCCACTTCCTCCTCTTTCTTCCTCTCTCTCGCTAATGCACTTTCGGAAACTCGACTTAGGATGACGCTGAGAAAGTATAATGACGAGGGGATTTTATACTAACTACGAAATTATACACGTGGAAGGTAAATTAGTGGGAGATTTTAGTGGCTGCATTCATCTCAAGGGTCTTTGTAGCAGAAGCATCACCAGCATCCAAGGAGTATGTACAAATGTGCGAGAAAGGAGACGAAGGAGAGATGAAGAGGAGCTAAGAGTGGAGGATACGTGGGGAGACGAGAGTAAAGAAGAGAAGAGATGAGAGGAGGAGAGAGGAGAGGAGCGAGGTGTAGCAGCATCCCGGAATAGGTGCGAAATGAGAGGAGACAAACTGCGTATTGAGTGTGTGTGTGTGTGTGTGTGTGTGTGTGTGTGTGTGTGTGTCATTTCCCCATGGTCTGATCACATGCTGGAGTCATGCTCGCTAGCCGATACCCTCCCGGAAATAGCTTCATTTTTTAGCTCGGAGGACGAATCTATGGGTTCCGCTGGGACCTTACACACCACACACACATTCCCCCTTGCTCAATGAAGAACAGTGACTGCTCTTGTCACCGAAAAAAACTTTATTGGTCTGAGCACGACTCTAACCTCTGCCTGCTGGGTGCCAGACCAAGCTATGAAACGGTTCAGCAATCACTGCGGCTCAATGAGCTATGAAGTATTCAGTTATATGTATGCTTGTGCCAATGTGTGCGTTCGTGTGTGTGTGTGTGTGTGTGTGTGTGTGTGTGTGTGTGTACAGTTGTAATTACCCAGGCGTGGTATACAGGATTTTGAGCTAAGCTCGTTTTGTTGTGCCTCCATACCTGTTTCTGTCTAACTTTGATTTAAATTCATGGATGTTATTTACTCTAATTCTCTCCTCAGCCAGACCTCCATGCCTCAACAATTCTATTTGGGGAGCTAATAATAATAATAATAATAATAATAATAATAATAATAATAATAATAATAATAATAATAATAATAATAATAATAATAATAATAATAATAATAATAAAAAGAAGAAGAAGAAGAAGAAGAAATACTAACGGTAATAAAAATCATGATAACAGTAACGTTACTATTAATGTTATCATCATCATCATCATCATCATCATTATTAGAAACAGTAACAAAACTCCAGTAGATTCACATGAAAGGACAAGGTTCGAAGATCATGCCAGAGTCGAGGCAATAAAGTAGGACGCGACGAAACCTGAGAAGCAGCGACGTCAAAGGTGAGCCAGGAGATAAAACTCAAAACAGACCAAAAGGGAAGAATAAAACTCGCCACTGGAAGAAGAAATCCTTTCAGTAATCGGTGGGAAGAATGGCAGAAACTGAGGAGCATTAGAACTTTTATGAAGAGAATAAAAATCGACGCAAGGGAAAAAAGGAAAGTATAAAAGAAACGAGAAAAAGATTATAGAAAAAGATGACTTGAAAATGCTGATTGTTCTCTAATCAACTTAACGGTGACATAAAGGAGCTTCTCTTCCATTCTATAGAGAAAAAGGAGAAAAGTGAGAGAGAGAGAGAGAGAGAGAGAGAGAGAGAAAGTGTGTGTGTGTGTGTGTGTGTGTGTAATTCACCACGGCCTGATCACGTCTTGGACTCGTAATCGCCAGCAGGAACCCTCCCGACATGAGCAAGTGCTCTTTATCGTCGATCTATGGGTGCTGCCAGGACCTCACACACCACACACCCCATCCCCCTTGCTCAAGGGGGGACAGCAACCACTCCTAGTCAACAGAAAGAATCCGGCCTGACCGGGCTCGAACCGCCGCCCTGTCAGACCGTGAAGCCTGGCAGCGCAGCGCTCTACCAGTTGCGCCACGGAGTGGTGTGTGTGTGTGTGTGTGTGTGTGTGTGTGTGTGTGTGTGTCGTTCTACCTCTCCTCTCCCCGGACCAATTTCGCCTTGGCCTGCATCCTCACCTGTCATTCCTCGCGACAACCAGGTATGAACGCTCACCTTCCGCCTGTCACCCCACTCCCTCTCTGGCAATACACCTGGCACCTTCCCTGCACACCTTACCCTTGGCATCTCCTTATATTCCCTCCCTATATATTACACTCAAATTTTTCCCCTACTTATAAAGTTTACTTAAAGTTCCAAACTCCTACCACATATTTTCTTTTCTTGCCTAAAACTATCACTAATCCCTTTAATTCCCTTTTGAATATTTTACCTTCTTTTCATTCCTTTCATTATCGGTCTACCCTTCCCCGTTTCTTATATATCATTCCTTTCCCTTCCCTTCCTTAAATTTGATTCTCTTCCATTCCATTTCCTTTCCATTCACTACTTTATCTTCCTTTGCCATTCTCTTCCCTTCATTTCCTTCTCTTTCTTTCCTATTCCCTTCACTTTCGTTCTTCTCTTTTCTCGAACCGTGCCGTCCCTCTCTCTTCCCTTCCCTTCTCTTTCCCTCCCCTCGACATCCTTTCCGCATCTCGCTGACAAAAACACTTCCTCTCACAAAACTGTCCCACATACTTTTCCGACTCCACTCACATTCCTAGTCCTATCATGATACAAACCCTCCTCTTCTTCTTCTTCTTCTTCTTCTTCTTCTTCTTCTTTTTCTTCCTCCTCCTCCTCCTCCTCCTCTAGTATCTGAGCCATTAAACGCTGAAGGGGCAAGTGTCAGTCATTTTCACACACGAAAAGAGAGAGAGAGAGAGAGAGAGAGAGAGAGAGAGAGAGAGAGAGAGAGGGGGGGGGGGGGGAAGGTGTTAAGTGACAGCGCAGCGTATTCCGGAATTCTTGGGAATGAAGAGGAAAGGAAGAGTGAGGAAGAGAAATTGAGAAAAGGAAAAGTGAGAAAGAAAAATTGAGAAACGAAGGAAAAAGTGTAGGAAAAAAAAGTGTGAGGAAAGGCAAAACTGGATGCTAGCGTAAAGGCCTATGAAGAGAAAAAAAAAAGCTAAGGAAAGATGACATAATAAATACACAAAGTATGATGAGAAGGTGAGGAAAGTGAAGGGAATATTTTTGTTTTGTTTTTTTGAGAAAATGAACGGAAGTAAAAGGAATAGAAAGAAATTATTAGGAAGTGAAAAATATTGATAAAAGTAAATGAATGGAAGCAAATCGAAAATTATGAGAAGTAAAAATAAAGCCAAGGAAAAGGAAGAGAAAAGGAAACGAATCAAAATTAATGGAGGTAAAGAGCGGAAAGAAAATTATGAAAGATATAAAGCATTCAAAAGCAAATAAAATAAACGGATAATAAGAGTGGTAATTGAATTAAGGGATAGGAAATGAGAAAGGGGGGCAGGAAAACTACGGAAAGGGAAAAAAGTTAATTTAGAAAACAAAGTAAGGAAGGTACTTATATTACAAACTGATGTGAGAACGCGCAGTAAAGAAATATAAGTTGGATTAATTCAAGTTCATGAAGGAAACAGGCAAGAACTGGCTCACGACAGGGTGGTGGATGAGTGAAAAAACTGAACAGGTATGTAGTTGAGGCAAACACAGATGACAGATGTAAGTAGAGGTTAGATGCTTTATGAGTGGAACTGGAATTAAGCGAACAGCCAGTCTTTAAGAGTTACCATGTGTAGACCGTCTGGCTCCTTATAGTCTCCCTATCATTATGTATGTTTATGAAAATGTTGAGGAAAAGTAAAATAAGAAGGAAATATATATATAGCAAGATGCTTCAGTCCATAATAACCAGGAACATTCGGGAGCATCTAGAGAAACGCGGCTTAATTCACGACTCGCAGCATGAGTTCACGAAAGGTAGGTCATGCCTCACCAATCTCTTGTCCTTCTACAATAAAGTATTTGAGGCGGCAGACAGAGATGAAAATTATGATGTAATTTATCTTGATTTTAGTAAAGCGTTTGACAAAGTTCCTCACCACCGACTGTTGCTTAAATTACAGGCTCACGGAGTAGAGGGTAAAGTTTTGAACTGGGTCAAGGCGTGGCTTAGCAATAGGAAGCAGAGTGCAGATCAATGGTAAAAGATCTGACTGGGGATGTGTTACAAGTGGGGTCCCACCAGATTCGGTGTTAGGTCCACTTTTGTTTATTTTTTATATCAGTGACTTAGAAACAGGAATTAGTAGTGATGTCAGTAAGTTTGCTGATGATACCAAGATCGGCAGAGTAATTGAGTCGGATCAGGATGCTAGTATTCTCCAGGATGAACTAAACAGATTGTATGACTGGGCGGAACAGATTGTATGACTTGGCGGACAAATGGCAGATGGAGTTCAATGTAGGGAAGAGCAGCATTCTGAGTGTAGGTAGGAACAACCCCTTACGTAACTATTGCTTAAATGACACTTTTTTTTTTTTTTTTTTTTTTTTTTTTTTTTTTTACAGCAAAGGAGACAGCTCAAGGGCACAAAAAAGTAAACATTAATAAAAAAAAAAGCCCGCTACTCGCCGCTCCTAAAAAGAATCCAAAGAGGTGGCCGAAAGATAAGTCAGTTTCGGGAGGAGAGGTGTCCTGATACCCTCCTCTTGAAAGAGTTCAAGTCGTAGGCAGGAGGAAATACAGATGAAGGAAGATTGTTCCAGAGTTTACCAGCGCGAGGGATGAAAGAGTGAAGATGCTGGTTAACTCTTGCATAAGGGGTTTGGACAGTATAGGGATGAGCATGAGTAGAAAGTCGTGTGCAGCAGAGCCGCGGGAGTGGGGGAGGCATGCAGTTACCAAGTTTAGAAGAGCAGTCAGCGTGGAAATATCGATAGAAGATAGAAAGAAAGGCAACATTGCGGCGGAATTTAAGAGGTAGAAGACTATCAGTATGAGGAGGAGAGCTGATGAGACGAAGAGCCTTTGCCTCCACTCTGTCCAGAAGAGCTGTGTGAGTGGAGCCCCCCCACACATGAGATGCATACTCCATACGAGGGCGGACAAGGCCCCTGTATATGGACAGCAACTGTGCAGGGGAGAAGAACTGGCGGAGACGGTACAGAACGCCCAGCCTCGAGGAAGCTGATTTAGTAAGAGATGAGATATGAACGTTCCAGTTGAGATTTTGAGTTAAGGATAGACCGAGGATGTTTAGTGTTGAGGAAGGTGATAGCTGGGTGTTGTCAAAGAATAGGGGATAGTTGTTTGGAAGATTGTGTCGAGTGGATAGGTGGAGAAACTGTGTTTTGAGGCGTTGAAGGACACCAGGTTCTTCTTGCCCCAATCGGAAATAATAGTAAGGTCTGAGGCTAAGGTTCTGCAGCCTCCAGCCTTGAGTCGTTAAGTTCCTGAAGGTGGGTCTTCTATTAAAAGAAGTTGAATAATGCAGAGTGGAATCATCAGCGTAGGAATGGATAGGACAGTTCGTTTTGGAAAGAAGATCATCAATGAACAACAGAAAGAGAGTGGGATATAGGACAGAACCCTGTGGGACACCACTGTTAATAGATTTAGGGGAAGAACAGTGACCGTCTACCACGGCAGAAATAGAACGGTCAGAAAGGAAACTGGAGATAAAGGTACAGAGAGAAGGATAGAAACCGTAGGAGGGTAGTTTAGAAAGCAAAGATTTGTGCCAGACCCTATCAAAAGCTTTTGATATGTCCAGCGCAATAGCAAAAGTTTCACCGAAACGGCTAAGAGAGGATGACCAAGAGTAAGTTAATAATGATATGATATCACCAGTAGAACGCCCTTGCGGAACCCATACTGGCGATCAGATAGAAGGTCAGAAGTGGAAAGGTGCTTTTGAATCTTACGGTTAAGGATTGATTCAAAAGCTTTAGATAGACAAGAAAGTAAAGCAATAGGACGGTAGTTTGAGGGATTGGAGCGGTCACCCTTCTTAGGTACAGGCTGTGTGAAGGCATACTTCCAGCAAGAAGGAAAGGTAGATGTTGACAGGCAGAGGCGAAAGAGTTTGACCAGGCAGGGTGACAGCACGGAGGCACAGTTTTTAAGGACAATAGGAGGCACTCCATCAGGTCCATAAGCCTTCTGAGGATTGAGGCCAGAGAGGGCATAGAAAACATCATTTTGAAGAATCTTTATAACAGGCATAAAGGAGTCAGAGGGGGGATGAGTAGGAGGAATATGCCCAGAATCGTCCAGAGTGGAGTTTTTAGAAAAAGTTTGAGAGAAGAGTTCAGCCTTAGAGATATATGAGACGTCAGTTTTGCCGTCAGGACTGAGGAGTGGAGGTAAAGATGAAGAAGTGAAGTTGGAGGAGATGTTTTTGGCTAGATGCCAGAAGTCACGGGAAGAGTTAGAGAAAGCAAGGTTTTGACATTTTCTATTAATGAAAGAATTTTTGGTTAGTCTGAGAATAGATTTGGCACGATTTCGGGCAGAAATGTAAAGTTCATAATTAGCATTAGTTTGAAGGCTCTGGTATCTTTTGTGAGCTACCTCTCTATCATTGACAGCACGAGAACAAGCGTGATTAAACCAAGGCTTTTTAGCGTGAGAAGTAGAGAAAGAACGAGGAATGTATGCCTCCATTCCAGAGACAATCACCTCTGTGATGCGCTGAGCACACACAGAGGGGTCTCTCTCCTGGAAGCACTAATCATTCCACGGGAACTCGGAAACGTACATCCTCAGGTCGTCCCACCGAGCTGAAGCAAAATGCCAGAAGCATCGCCTCTTCGGTGGGTCCAGAGGATGTACAGGAGCGATAGGACAGGATGCAGAAATAAGATTGTGATCGGAGGAGCCCAACGGAGAGAACAGTTTGACAGAATAAGCAGAAGGGTTTGAGGTAAGGAAGAGGTCTAGAATGTTGGGCCGATCTCCAAGACGGTCAGGAATACGTGTAGGGTGCTGGACCAACTGCTCTAGGTCGTTGAGGATAGCAAAGTTGTAGGCTTGTTCACCAGGATGGTCAGTGAAAGAGGATGAAAGCCAAAGCTGAAGGTGAACATTGAAATCTCCTAGGATGGAGATTTCAGCGAAGGGAGAGTGGGTCAAGATGTGCTCCACTTTAGAATTCAAATAGTCAAAGAATTTTACATAGTTGGTAGAGTTAGGTGAGAGATAAACAGCACAGATGTATTTAGTAATAGAATGACAGTGAAGTCTTAACCAGATGGTGGAAAATTCAGAAGAGTCAAGGTCGTGGGAACGAGAGCAAGTGATGTCGTTGCGCACGTAGGCGCAACATCCAGCTTTGGATTGAAATTTAGGATAGAGATAGTAGGAGGGAACAGAGTAGAGATTGCTGTCAGTAGCCTCAGAAACCTGTGTTTCAGTAAGGAAGAGAAGGTGAGGTTTAGAGGAGGAGAGATGATGTTCCACAGAATGAAAATTAGAGCGAAGACCGCGAATGTTGCAGAAATTGAGAAGAAAGAGGTTCGAGGAGTTATCAAGACACCTCTCGGGTCGGCAGCCAGAAGGGGAGTCCTCCCTGGGGGAATTTGTGGTCCCCCCCCCAGGCGGGGACTCGAGGCATTTAATTGAGCCATTTTGAATTTTGAATTTTGGAAAAAGGTGTATATGTTATGTGAATGTAGTGTGGTGTGGATAAAGAGAGGATCTGTCTTTAGAGAGCATGCTGAACTACTCTCCGGTGTTGGTGAGACAATAGGGAAACGGTTAGTGAGGACATGGGAAGGGTCTTTGGAGGGCTTCAGCTCCCTTCTCACCTCCCATATATACCTCACCGGGAGTGGCTTGCGCCCGTTCGGTAGGTGTCTTCCTACCTACTCCAGCAGTTCTGGGTGCGAAAGGGATTTAAGGGTCTTAAGGAGCTCTGATCTCCATCCAAGGGCACAATGCATTCAAGCTAGAAATCGAGCAAACAGGGTACAGGGTTATATTTGAAGGAGCGTAAGCAACATAAGCGCCGAGGTCTTCCTTAAACTATATCTAGCATTAGTTAGACCTCATCTTGGTTATGCGGTTCAGTTCTGGTCACTTTACTACAGAATGGATATCAAAATGTTAGAATCGGTGCAGAGGAGTATGACTACGATGATTCAAGGGTTACGAAATTTGCCATACAAGGAAAGACCCAAACAGTTAAACTTGCATTCTCTAGAAAGGCGAAGGGTGCGTGGAGACATGATCGAGGTTTATAAATGGATGAAGGGCTTTGATAAGGGGGATATTCATAATGTTCTGTCGATAAGAGAACCGGGTAGGACACGTAGTAATGGGTTTAAACTGGATAAATTCAGATTCAACAGGGACATAGGTAAAAACTGGCTTACTAACAGAGTGGTGGATGAGTGGAACAGGCTGAACAGTCATGTGGTGAGTGCCAATACAATTGTCACATTCAAAAATAGATTAGATAAATTCATGGACAGTGATATTAGGTGGGGTTAGATTCACGGGAGTTTAGGTTCAAAGGAGCTGCCTTGTACGGGCCTACCGGCCTCTTGCAGACTCCTACGTTCTTATGTTCTTATGTTCTTATATGAAGCATGCAAAGTGAGATAAGAGTGTAAACAAATGAAAAAATAAAATGGAGTAAACGAAAGGAGAAAAAGGAGTAGAAAAAAAGCAAATAAAGCTAAAGAGATTTGAAGAAAGGGAAAGGGAAAAAAAACATACGCAATCAAGAGAAATCAATACAATGAAGGAAACGGGACGCAAATAAAATGAATAATGGTCGAATGTTGAGGCGGTGAAAGACAGGAAAATCAATATGACGAAAACGATCTTCAGAAAAAAGGAAACGAGAAATTCAAAATAAAGAAAGGGATATAAACAGTATGGGAATGAATTAATAAATAACTAAACTAAGAAATACGGGAAACAGCAAAGACAGAAGGATTAGAGGCGGTAAACGAAGAGAGAGAGAGAGAGAGAGAGGCAGGCTGTGAACAAAGTTGGAGAACAAGAGAAGAGAGGAAGGAGAGAAAAGGGGGAGATAAAGAGCTGGTATATGATGGACACGAGGGAGGAAAGCAGGAGCGAGGGAAGAGGGGAGAAACAATGGCGGAGAGAGAGGGAAGAAAGAAGAGAAAATGAGGAAGGAGAGGAAAAGCAGGGATAAACAGCTGCTAAGGGGAAGGGAGGAGGAGGAAGAACACTGTGGATGAGAGGAGGGAACATTGTAGGATGAAGGAAAAATGCGATAGTTGGAAAAGGAGAGAAAATTAAAAACTGAATGATGGAAAAAGATCAATCCATTTAGAAAGCAAATGAAGCTCTACATCTTCAAATAAGAACATAAGAACATAAGAACGTAAGGAGTCTGCAAGAGGCCGGTTGACCTATACAAGGCAGCTCCTTTACACTCAACCCCACCTTACCTCACCATCCATGGCTTTATCTAACCTCTTCTTGAATGTAACTATGGTATTGGCACCCACAACATGGCTCCCAAGCCTGTTTCATTCGTCCACCACTCTATTGGTGAACCAATTCTTGCCTATGTCTTTGTTGAATCTGAATTTGCCTAACTTAAAACCATTTCCACGCGTCCTACCTGGCTCTTTCACTCTCAAAATTTTATTGACATCCCCTTTATTAAATCCCTTCATCCATTTATAAGCTTCGATCAAGTCTCCTCGCACCCTTCGCCTTTCTAGAGAGTGTAGATTTAACTGCTTCAGCCTATCTTCATAAGGCAAGTTTCTCACCCCCTGAATCATCTTTGTCATCCTCCTCTGTACAGATTCTAACATCTTGATATCCATTCAATAGTAGGGGGACCAGAACTGAACTGCATAATCGAGATGAGGTCAAACTAGTGCTAAGTAAAGTTTGAGGATGACTTCTGCACTCCTATTGCTCACGCTCCTTGAGATGAAACCTAGTACTCTGTTTGCCCGATTTTTAGCCTGAATGCATTGAGCCCTAGGACGGAGGTCAGCGCTCACTAGGACTCCTAAGTCTCTCTCACGCCCAGACCTGCTTAGAGGAGTGTCATTTAAGGAGTAATTGTGTAAGGGGTTATTCCTACCTACGCTCAAAATGCTACACTTCCCGACATTGAATTCCATCTGCCACTTCCTCGCCCAATCATATAGTCTGTCAAGCTCATCCTGGAGAACGGTAGCGTCGCTGTCTGATTGGATTACTCTACCGATCTTGGTATCATCTGCGAACTTACTGACATCGCTACTAATTCCTGTGTCCAAGTCATTGATGTAAATAATAAAAAGCAGAGGACCCAGCACCGACCTCTGTGGGGCTCCACTCGTAACACTGCCCCATTCAGATTTCCTACCATTGATTTGCACTCTCTGCTTCCTACCACTAAGCCACGCCCTGATCCAGTTCAAAACTTTCCCATCTACGCCATGAGCCTGTAATTTTGTGTAATAGCCGGTGATGAGGGACTTTGTCGAACGCTTTACTGAAATCTAGATATAACATGTCATAGTTTTCATCTCGGTCAACCGCCTCGATTACTTTAGTGTAGAAGGACAACAGGTTAGTAAGGTAAGACCTACCCTTTGTGAACCCATGTTGTGAATCATGAATTAAATTATGCTTTTCTAGATGGTCCCGAATGCTCCGGGCTATAATTGACTCTAACATCTTTCCTACAACTGATGTTAAGCTAATTGGGCGATAGTTTGAGGTGGCTAACTTGTCTCCCTTTTTGAAAATCGGCGTCACATTAGCTACTTTCCATTGATTGGGCACATACCCAGAATTTACCGACATCTTAAAGATATCGGCAAGAGGGCCACTAAGGACTTCCTTGCACTCTTTCAGAACCCTTGGGAATACTTCGTCTGGGCCCGGCGATTTGTTCTTCTTCAACCTACCAATTTCATCCTGGACTACTTGCCAAGTGATGATCACATCCCTCAACTTGTTGTTCTCGTCACCCTCATATATCTGAACTCTCTCCGGAATGGTTGTTAGATTTTCCTGCGTGAAAACTGAGAGGAAATAGTCATTCATCATTTGGCTCATATCTTCTCCATTCTCAACGAGCTCGCCCGTGTTTGTTTTCAACGGTCCAATTCTGTCCCTTGTTTTCGTCCTGTACAATTTGAAGAAGCCCTTGGGATCGCTCTTGGCCTCGTTGGCTACCCTAATCTCATAATTTCTTTTTGCTAGGCGGGTGTTCTTCTTCACCGACCTGGCTAGCTCAACATACCTACCCCTGAGGTGGATCTCTCCGTTCTTTATTTTCCTATAAATTCCTCTCTTCAAGCCTATTTCATGCTTGAGTCTGCGGGTCATCCATTTGGGGTCGTTATTTTCCTTCCTACGTGCTTGGTAAGGGATATGCTGTCTCTGACCCTCTGCAATTTCTCTAACTAAATTATTGTAGGTCATTTCTACTTGGTTCCCCTGTCTTTCCGGTTCCAGCCCTGAGATCTGGCCCTCATCCAGCCCTAAGGTTTCCCAATTTACCTCCTCAAGGTGTCTTCTGAGCCCCTCATAATCAGCTCTTCTAAAGTCGGGCACCAACACAGGGTTGAGTTCATGGGTACCCGCCCAGTCTAATTTAAACCTAATTTCCTTGTGATCACTGCCACCTAATTCTCCCCCAACATCTAGCTCGCTGATCATATACTCGGTGTTAGTTAAGACCAAGTCCAGAATGTTATTACCCCTGGTGGGCTCTGTTACTGCCTGCTTGAGAAAATTATCTTGTATCACTTTCAGAAAATCCTCAGACTCTAGATCACCCACCACGCCTTCCCAATCTATATTCCTATAGTTAAAATCCCCCATTATGCAGACATTTTTGCTCCTGCTCGCCCTGCCTACCTCTTGTAGTAATATATCAGTGTCCAGCCTGCTGAGGTTTGGTGGCCTGTAAAGAACCCCTAGAATTAGTTTGTCTTTCCCTTTGTGGACGTCCACCCAAACTGATTCTGAGTCGCCATTTGTTTGAATAGAGTTGTTAGCGGAACATTTAAGTGTGTCTTTAACATAAAGTGCCACCCCCCCTCCCCTTCTTCCCTTTCTATCTTTGTGAAACATCTGGTAACCATCTATTTCATACTCCGACATGAAGTTTTTGTTTGCAGTATCCACCCATGTTTCCGTGATAGCTATAATGTCGAATTTCTCGACACATGCTATCCCCCTCAGTAGATCTATCTTGTTCCTGAGACTCCTACTGTTGGTGTAATAAGCCGTTAGCCCATCCTTTCTTATATCCTTTCGATTTCTCCTGCGCCCCTTAGTCCCAGTCTGCGATGCATTGACAGGCCCTCCCCCCTCGCCTACTCTAAAAAATTCTGTAGGGTGCTAAGTGATCGCTCGAGGGAGTCTGCGAGAACCTCCACCCCCTGGAGTGACAGGTGCACGCCATCCTTGGCATACAAGGTGCCTTTATTGTAGAAGAGGTCCCAATTGTCAAGGAAAAGCCAACCATTTCGCTTACAGTGGGCCGCCAGCCTGCTGTTTACTGCTAAGGCTCTGGAAAGCCATCCTCTCCACCCCCCTCCTCGGCAAAACTCCACAAACAGCCGGCACCCCCCCGAAGTCCCTCACTTTAGCAAACGATTCCCTGAAGCGCCGAAATATCTCTTCGCTACCCACCTTACTGATGTCATTACCACCGAAACTGCAGAAGACGATTGGCTGTGTCCCCTCCCCTGCTAAAATTTCCTCCATTCTGTCAGATACGTGCTGGATGCCTGCCCCGGGAAAGCACACTCGAAGCCTATTTTCCTTATCCCTTGAACAAAAGTACCTGTCAATGAACCTGACTTGAGAGTCCCCAACCACCAGTACTTTCCTCTTATCAACTTTATCAGTAGACGGAAGGGAAGCCGCTTCAGGAGGAGAGGGAGGGGCGGCAGCAGGGGAGGAGGAGGAGGAGGAGGAGGAGGAGGAGGAGGAAGAGGAGGAGGAGGAGGAGGAGGAGGAGGAGGAGGAGGAGGAGGAGGAGGAGGAGGAGGAGGAGGACGATGAGTGGAAGAAGGAGAGAGATGAAGGGGATGACGTCGAAGGGGGAGGGGGGGAGGAGGAGGTGGCTGAGGTGGTGGCGGAGGTGGTGGGGGAGGCAGGGGAGGAGGGGTGGGAGGAGGAGGGGAGAGGGAGGGAGGCGGGGGAGGAGGAGGAGGCGGGGGAGGTAGCGGTAGCAGAGGAGGGGGGAGGTGATGTGGGGGAGGACAAGGAGAGAGAATGCGAGGAAGAGCAGGAAGAGACGGAAGGGAGGGAAGAGGTGGAGGAAAGGGGAGAGGGGGGTGATGAATGAGAGTCAGCGGCGGCAGAAGGGAAGGGAAGTATGGCGGGTGTGGAGAGGGGAGATGGCGGGTGAGGAGAGGGGAGAGGGGAGGAGAGGAGAGAAGCGGCTGGAGGAGTGGAAGGGAAGAGGGAGATGCAGGAGGAGGGGTAAGTGAATGGAGAAGGCAGGCGGGAGAAGGGAAGCTGCTGTATGGGGAGAAGCAGGGGTGGAAGGAAGGGGGGGTGAGGTACCCCCGTGAGTAGATGAGCAGGAACACCTGCTACACGCTGTGACTCGCTCCGCCAAATATTTCATGTCCCGTGTTAACGAGTGGATCGTGGATTCCAGATTTTTCTTTCATCTTGCTCTGCCTTGATGCAGAAACGGCAAGTCTCGCTTGCCCCGTTACTTGTCCTAAAGTACTGCGGAGCTTGGCGAAGGCCACAGTTAGAACAACGTTTCAAATTTGAGGGCATATTGGCTGATCCTTCCGCGGAGCGTAGTGAAATAGAGGGTCCCGGGTGAAACAAAGGGTCCCCTGGGAATACGGCCGGCGAGCGGGGTGTCGTCTGGTGGCCTGGAAATTTCCATTTAACAAGGAAAATTACAGCCTGAAACAGCACCTAATATAAACACTTCCTGGAAAATGAATAGGAAAAAAAAATACGTGTAGAACGTTTAGAAGGAGCTTGCGTGCACCACTGTGAGGTTGTGAGATGTATGGGGTTAGTACAGCGAAGGAAAGCAAGTGTGTTGAGGTGAGGGTGATGGAGTGTAATGAATCAGAAATAACACTTAGCAAAGCAAAGTGTTGGGTAGTAGTAGTTGTTGTTCAGTCACTGCAGCACACTACAGCAACAGAACAGCCTCAGGAACCGCTGGGTAGCAGATAAGGAGCCAAAGCGTCGAAACACTGAGGAGCAAGGTGACACACGTGTACCCCCGAGGCTGGGGCAGGGTCAACTCTGGGGCAGGGTCAACTGAATACATAAACTAACTTACCATAAATACGTAGAGTTGGCTTTCTTTTTCTTTTACAACAAAGGAGACAGCTCAAGGGCACACAAAATAAGAATACAATAATAAAAAAAAGCCCGCTACTCGCTGCTCCCAAAAAAGAATCAAAAGAGGTGGCCGAAAGAAAGATCCGTTTCGGGAGGAGAGGTGTCCTGATACCCTCCTTTTGAAAGAGTTCAAGTCGTAGGCAGGAGGAAATACAGATAAAGGAAGATTGTTCCAGAGTTACCAGCGTGAGGGATGAAAGAGTTAAGATGCTGGTTAACTCTTTCATAAGGGGTTTGGACAATATAGGGATGAGCATGAGTAGAAAGTCGTGTGCAGCGGGGCCGCGGGAGGGAGGTTGGCATGCAGTTAGCAAGTTCAGAAGAGCAGTCAGCGTGGAAATATCGATAGAAGATAGAAAGAGAGGCAACATCGCGGCAGAATTTAAGAGGTAGAAGACTATCAGTAGGAGGAGGAGAGCTGATGAAACGAAGAGCCTTAGACTCCACTCTGTCCAGAAGAGCTGTGTGAGTGGAGCCTCCCCACACGTGAGATGCATACTCCATACGAGGGAGGACAAGGCCCCTGTATATGGATAGCAACTGCGCGGGGTAGAAGAACTGGCGGAGACGATACAGAACGCCCAACCTCGAGGAAGCTGATTTAGCGAGAGAGGAGATATGAAGTTTCCAGTTGAGATTTTGAGTTAAGGATGGACCGAGGATGTTTAGTGTTGAAGACGGTGACAGCTGAGTGTTGTCGAAGAATAGGGAATAGGTGTTTGGAAGATTGTGTCGAGTTGATAGGTGGAGAAATTGAGTTTTTGAGGCATTGAAGGACACAAGGTTCCTTCTGCCCCAATCGGAAATGATAGCAAGGTCTGAGGTTATGCGTTCTGCAGCCTCCAGTCTGGAGTCGTGTACTTCCTGTTGAGAGGGTCTTCTATTGAAAGAAGTTGAATAATGCAGAGTGGAGTCGTCGGCGTATGAGTGGACAGGACAGTTTGTTATGGAAAGAAGATCATTGATGAATAACAGGAGGAGAGTGGGTGATAGGACAGAGCCTAGTGGAACGCCACTGTTGATAGGTTTAAGGGAAGAGCAGTGACCGTCTACCACCGCAGAGATAGAACGCCCGGAAAGGAAACTGGAGATAAAGGAACAGAGAGAGGGATAGAATCCGAAAGAGGGCAGTTTAGAAAGCAAAGACTGGTGCCAGACTCTATCGAAGGCTTTCGATATGTCTAGCGCAACAGAGAAAGTTTCACCGAAGCGGCTAAGAGAGGATGACCAAGAGTCAGTTAAGAGAGCAAGAAGATCGCCAGTAGAACGCCCCTTGCGGAATCCATACTGGCGATCAGATAGAAAGTTAGAAGTGGAAAGGTGCTTTTGAATCTTCCGGTTAAGGATTGATTCAAAAGCTTTAGATAGAGAGGAAAGTAAAGCTATAGGGCGGTAGTTTGAGGGATTGGAACGGTCACCCTTCTTAGGCACAGGCTGTACAAAGGCATAATCCCAGCAGGAAGGAAAGATAGATGTTGATAGGCAGAGACGAAAGAGTTTGACCAGGCAGGGTGTCAGCACGGAAGCACAGTCTTTAAGGACAATAGGAGGCACTCCATCAGGTCCATAAGCCTTCTGAGAGTTGAGTCCAGAGAGGGCATAGAAAACATAATTTGGAAATAACAGGCAAAAAGGAGTCAAAGGGGATATGAGCAGGAGGAATATGCCCAGAATCCTCCAGGGTGGAGTTCTTACAGAAAGTTTGAGCGAAGAGTTCAGCCTTAAAGACAGATGAGACGGCAGTGCTGCCGTCAGAGTTAAGGAGAGGAGGGAAAGAGGAAAAAGTAAAATTGAAGAAGATATTTTTGGCTAGATGCCAGAAGTCACGGGAAGAATTAGAAGAAGCAAGGTTTTGACATTTTCTATTAATGAAAGAAGTTTGGGTAAGTCGGAGAATAGATTTGGCACGATTCCGGGCTGAAATGTAAAGATCAAAGTTAGCGGGAGTTCGAAGGCTCTGGAACCTTTTGTGAGCTGCCTCTCTATCTTTAATAGCACGAGAACAAGCATGATTAAACCAAGGCTTTTTAGCATGAGGAGTAGAGAAAGTACGTGGAATGTATGCCTCCATTCCAGAGACAATCACCTCTGTGATGCGCTGAGCACACACAGAGGGGTCTCTCTCCTGGAAGCAATAATCATTCCACGGGAAATCGGAAAAGTACATCCTCAGGTCGTCCCACCGAGCTGAAGCAAAATGCCAGAACCATCGCCTCTTCGGTGGGTCCAGAGGATGTACAGGAGCGATAGGACAGGATACAGAAATAAGGTTATGATCGGAGGAGCCTAACGGAGAGAACAGTTTGACAGAGTAAGCAGAAGGATTAGAGGTAAGGAAGAGGTCTAGAATGTTGGGCCTGTCTCCAAGACGGTCGGGAATACGAGTAGGGTGCTGAACCAACTGCTCTAGGTCGTTGAGGAGACCAAAGTTGTAGGCTTGTTCACCAGGCTGGTCAGTGAAAGAGGATGAAAGCCAAAGCTGGTGGTGAACATTGAAATCTCCCAAGATGGAGATTTCAGCAAGGGGAGAGTAAGTCAAGATGTGGTCCACTTTAGAGTTCAAATAGTCAAAGAATTTTACATAGTTAGTAGAGCTAGGCGAGAGATAAACAGCACATATGTATTTAGTAATAGAATGACAATGAAGTCTTAGCCAGATGGTGGAAAATTCAGAAGAGTCATGGTTATGGGCACGAGAGCAAGTGATGTCGTTGCGCGCGTAGGCGCAACATCCAGCTTTAGATTGAAATTTAGGATAGAGATAGTAGGAGGAGAGGTTGCTGTCAGTAGCCTCAGAAACCTGTATTTCGGTGAGGAAGAGAAGGTGAGATTTAGAGAAGGAGAGATGGTGTTCCACAGAATGAAAATTAGAACGAAGACCGCGAATGTTGCAGAAATCGATAAGGAGGAGGTTCGAGGAGTTATCAGGAAACCTCTCAAGTCGGCAGCCAGAAGGGGAGTCCTCCCTGGGGAAGTTTATGGTCCCCCCCCAAGGCGGGGACTCCGAGGCGGTGTTTTCGTTAGCCATTTTGAATTTTCAATTTTGGGAAAAGGTGTGTGTGTTGTGTGAATGTAGTGTGGTGTAGAAAGAGAGAGGAACTGTCTTTAGAGAGCATGCTGAACTGCTCTCTGGTGTTGATGAGAAAAAAGGTAAACGGTTAGTGAGGACTTGGGAAGGGTCTTTGAAGGGCTTCAGCACCCTCCTCGCTTCCCATATATCTTCACCGGGAGTAGCTCACGCCCGTTCGGTAGGTGTCTTCCTACCTACTCCTCTTGAAATATATAAGTATATTTTTACGTCGACGCTAAAATATTTTAAAATCGTCATGGGAAATACGGTATTGAGCACCGTTGCCAGATTATCGTACTCAAAGCATAGTATTTACCGATTTCTGACCCCTAACTATTGCCAAGAAACATCAGGAAATAACTATTTTAACGATAATTATAAGTGAATCTCCTTATTGGGGTCCACGAGACAGTTTTTGGGTCGGAAGTCGGTAAATATAAGAGGCTGAGTAAGACAATCTGGCATCGTTGGCAATGAGTTTCAATACCTTAACTTACTCACACATGAAATAAAGAAAATAAATGAAACTCTATGCGAAGAATAAACATATACTTACAATTAGGGTTACAAGGATTCATCCACACGACTAAATGAAGAAAAAACAGAACCGAAAGTTCAAATATACAAAAATTCAGAGTGATAAACTTAATATACCTGCGAGCCATTACACACCAACCTGGACAGGCTAATAGAGAGATATCTTGAGGCAGAGGAATACATAGGAATGCATAGGAAGAACAGACACCAAAAGACCTATCGGTCTATGGCGAGGGTGTCTGTTTACTACCGCTACTACTAGTAATCTACGTGTGGTAGAACAGGACAGAAAAGATGAAGGCTCCTCCCCACCCATCTCTCCCTCCGGCAACGTGCCGGCAGGAAATAGTTAGAAGGGAACACCATGTACCTTTAAGGAAGAAAGGGACATGGAAATTTTACAGTAAAGAGAGAAATAAGAGGAAATTACTACCCTTAACTTACACTACTGGTAACCTAAGCTGTGGTGGAAAATGACTTCATTACATAAGAACATAAAAACACAGAAACACAGGGATACTGAAAGAGGCCGAGTGGCCTACACAGGGCAGCCTCAGGATCCCCCCTAATACTCACGATAGGTGAGGTGTAGTTTCAGGGGCACAGGTGGAGGCTTGATCCTCGTTTTACCGGCGGTACTAGGCACGGTACCAGTAACCTGTCACCTTACTTCACCCACACCTCACTCCACCTGTCATGCGGACATTAACTGTTGCTTTACTCTATTGTTAACTTACGCTACTTGCAATCTAGGTTGTGGGGGAAAATAACATGGATTTAGGTTGACGTCTTGCTGCAATCTGTCTGAAAACAGGCGAAGAAGGGTCAGTATAATCTTATATCCCTGACGTACTTATCCAATGAAGACTTGAAGCTATTGATACTCCGTGCGCTAACTACTGACGGTGGGAGTTTATTCCAGTGATCGACGACTCTATTATTGAATAAACTTTTGCGCACCAATGTGTTACATCGGTTTCCCTTTACCTTCATACCGTTGCTGCGTGTTATTGTGTTGGTGTCTCTCTGAAATAGACTATCTGGTTTAATGTTGTCGAAGCCATTAAGGATTTTGAACACCTCAATTAAGTCCCCTCTTATCCTTCGCTTTTTTAGGGAAAACATATCTAAACGCTTTAAACGCTCGTCCTATGGCAAGTTTCGGAGCGCTGGAATTTGTTTGGTTGTTCGTCGCTGTATCCTTTCTAGCAAAACTTGATCTTTGATATAGTTCGGTGACCAGAACTGAACGGCGTATTCTAGGTGTGGTTTTACAAATGCTAAATATAATCTCTTCATAAGTTCGGGTGATTTATAATCAAAGTTTCTTGATATTAATCCTAACATCATATTGGCTTTTTTACTCGCTGCAGAACATTGATCACTCATTTTAAGAGTGTTACTGATAATTACACCAAGATCTTTTTCTTGTTTTACTTCGCTGAGCTCATGTCCTTGAATCTGATATTTAAAGTTAGGATTTTTTTTCACCTATGTGCATTACTTTACATTTATCTACGTTAAAACTCATTTGTCATTTTTCGCTCTAGTCGGCAAGTCTTATCAAATCTGATTGAATATTCTCGCAACTTTGACTGCTCATTACCGTACCTCCTAATTTGGTGTCGTCGGCGAATTTGGCTACTTTTGATAGGAAATCAGTTTCTAAGTCGTTCACGTAAATTATGAATAGTGTTGGCCCCAGGACCGAACCTTGGGGCACGCCACTGGTGACGGGTTGCCAATCCGATGCTTCACCATTAAGAAGTACACGTTGTTCTCTATTGGTGAGCCAGTCATGAATCCACGCACATAGATGGCCGTTAATACCGTGGGAACGCAATTTAGAAACGTGAGGAGCTTTATCAAACGCTTTCTGAAAAGCTAGGTAAATTACGTCAAATGGGCTTCGGGCGTCCCAACATGTACAAACATCGTTGAAAAAAGTTAATAGGTTGGTAAGGCAAGACCGATTACTACGAAATCCGTGCTGACTATCAGTTATCAAATCATTTGATTTAAGGAAAGTGATCATTTTATCCCTGATTATTTTTTCGAATAGTTTAATTAGGACAGACGTAAGGCTGAAAGGACGATAATTACTGGCTTGTTTTTTTATCTCCTTTTTTAAAGATCGGGGTAATATTGGCCTTTTTCCACTCGAGAGGCACACTGGTCTGTGCTAATGACCTGCTGAATATTAATGTCATGGGTAATTCTAGCTGTTGACTACATTCTCTCAACATACGAGGAGATAAATTGTCGGGGCCCGGAGATTTATTTGGATCTATTTTCTGCAGGTATGCACGCACTTCGCCGATATCAATTTCGGCCAAAGCAAGCTTATGTTCTTCAGGGCCTTGAAAATTTTTCTTCGGGGCTGGAATCGATGTCATGTTCTCTTTCGTAAATACGCTACTAAAGGTTGAATTTAGGATCGACGCCATGCGTTTATTATCACTAATCGTATTGCCACTTAATATTAAGTAGTGGGCCGATATTATTTTTAACATTTTTTTTGTTTCTTATGTAACTGAAAAATAACCTGGGATTTTTCTTAGCATCGAATGATATTTTCATCTCATATTCGCGTTTCTGTTTTCTGATTTTCCTTTCGCACTCTCTCTTGACATTGATGTAATTAGTATGATCTTGTGAATTATGTGACAGCTTATATTGCTTATACAGTTTTCTTTTTTCGACGATGATTTTTTGTACGTAATTATTCATCCACAACGGTTTTTGATTATCAGTCCTTCGTGGCTTGAGTGGAATGAATTTATTTACACTCGCAGTGATTTGTGCAGTAAAACGATAATACATTTCCTGAACGCTGACGTTGTTGAGCAAATGATTCCAATTTACTGAAGCCATTTCTCTTTTTAGGTCCATAAAATTTGCTTTACTATAGTTCGGTACTAAGAGTGAATTTGCTCGTGCTTTTGTTTCAATATTTAAAACGCATCTGATTATGTTGTGGTCACTGTTTGCAAATGGCTCGCCGACCTCACAGGCGGTTATGAGGTGGCTGTCGGTCGTGAAGACTAAATCCAGAATGTTATTTCCTCGCGTCGGCGCGGTAACTGTTTGATAAAGGAATGTATCTTGCGTAAAATTTAATAATCGAGTTCCTTCCCTGTCGGCAGATAGTGCAGACCAATTAACAGAGGGGTTATTGAAGTCGCCGCATATTATTGCATTTCTGTTTCTGATAATTTTATTTATCTCTGCGTAGAGATTTCCATCAATGTCTTCATTTGATTTAGGAGGTCGGTAAATTACGCCCAGAACATACTTTTCATTATTGATCGTCGCTTGTACATACAATGAATCATAAGCCTCTATTTCGGTTGTGTTTAGCTGAATGACTTCTAAATTACTTTTGGCATATATTATTACACCTCCACCTTTTTTGTGTAGACGACACTTAGCAAACGCGTTGTATCCATTGGTAGCTACTTCACTTAACTGATACTTGTCACGCGTATTTAGCCATGTTTCTGTGATCAAAATGAAGTCGGGTTTTTCATTAATTGCATGAATTATCAAGTGGCTACGCTTCTGAATAATGCTACGGGCATTTACATAGAAGATGTTTAATTTATTCGCCGAGTGTGCGCCATATATGAACTGTCGTTTCACTGGAACAGTGCATCAGACCCGATTATCTACAACTACCTCTACCTCATCACCCACCTGTGTGGTTGTTGACCTGACCGCTACCTCAGTATCCCCCACCTGGGGGTCCGGTGACCTGACGTTCTCCTCAGCAGTACACACCTGTACTTCCTCCCTCACCTGAGACCTGACACTCCTACCTCCGTGGACCTCACCGTCTGACTGAAGACTCCTCCCACTCCCAGCCAAGCCGGAAGTTTCCACACCTCGTTCCCGCTGCACCTGACTTTTCTTTAACTCTTTCAAAACTTCATCATCCAACACTCGGCCCAGCCTCGCCTTGCCTACACAATTTAGGTGAAGTCCATCGTTAGCAAACAAGCTCCTGTCATGAATAAAATGATCCCAGACGTCCACAAACATGACTCCCTCATGACTACAAAGATCCCTGACACGTTCGTTAATCCCAAGCATTCTACTGAGAATGAGGGAGCTAACATCATGCCGAGGGAGCAATCCACACACAACTGACCGCCGCCTGCTGTCCCTCAACTTCCCGACAAACTTCCTGTACTTGTCTAGAACCTCCTCTGACCTACCTTTAACTACATTGTTTGTTCCGACCAGGTAAACAAACACTGTCTCCTCTGAGGTAGTGACGACTAAGTCGTCAACCTTCTCAGCTACATGCTCAATTCTACGTCCAGGAAAAACTACATGCCTCCGCCTCGCTCCCTTCCTACAAAACTCCTGGTCCTGCTGTCTAACTAAACTATCACCGACAAGAACGATGCTAGGATCGCTCTCAGCTCAGTCTCCTAACACCTGGAACCTGTTCCTTGTCACGACACCACTGTAACTAACATCTGCTGCTACAGCCTTACTCCCTTTTCTAGCCTGCTGAAAGGAATCTTCTTCTCTACCTCACCTACTCTGTCTTCCAAAATCTCTACCTTTTCAACTACCTTAAACTCGCTCTACCCGACACTACCTGCATCCAATCCTAACACACCCTCCAGAAACTGTACTTTGCTGTCTATTGCCTCTAACTTAACACTTACCTTGTGTTCAGTTTCACAGAAAAAACATACAGTGTACTCCCCATTTTCCTGGTTGAGGAAGTCCTTCGTGAACTCCCTCCTGCAAGTCAAACAGGGAAACCTCGCTGCTGGCGGCATTTGACCTGACTCTGCGAACGGGGGAAAAAGCTACAACACGTCCGCTCAGTACGGCTGGCAGGGGAGAACAGTTCGTGGTGAATATGGAGAACCTCTTCTGCTGAGGGAGACAGATCAGTTGAGGGAGAGGAGACCATAGTGGAGGAGGGCTCTAAGGACAGACTGAGCTGAATGTCTAATAGGAAGCAAAGAGAGCCTATTTGAACTGCTTTTTAATGGGAGAAATGAGAGAGAGAGAGAGAGAGAGAGAGGAGAAGAAGAGAGAGAAGAGAGAGAGAAAAATTACAGAGAAGAGAGACAGATAGAGATTGAGAGATAGAGCAGAAGAGATGTGATGATGAGAGAGAGAGAGAGAGAGGAAAAGGAGAGAGACAGAGAGCTAAAAGAGAGAGAAGAAGATTAAGACAAAGAAAAGAAGACAAAAACAGCAGAACAAGAGACAGACAGAAAGAACACAAACAAACACAAACAAACAAGAAGAGAGAACAGAAGAGAAGAGGAGAAGAGAGAAGAGAAAAAGTACAGCTTTTAGAGAAAGAGTTAGCCTGGTACCGCAGGCCTAGACCTGGAGAGTCCTCTAAAGAGAGGAGCTTCCTCGGCCTGGAGGAGGCTGAAGAAGAAGAACAGTAAGAATATTTTCACAAGTCCTGAAACCCCTCAATGCTGTTCACGTCCAAATATCGCTGAAGTGAGTTGTGGGGCGTCCTTGGTGATCTGTACAGCCAGTCAGTGGCAATGGTCGTGGTGAGGTGAAGCAATGCTGGTAGTTTATACAGAAGGTCATTTATTAGTCTTCGTAGCCAGTGAGGTGGCAATTGGCTACTCATTATCACCTGTTCGGTCTAAGAAGTGTACTAACAACCATCCCAGAATGGCTAGTTCAGGTCGATTTCGCTTTTTTGAGTTCATGGTGGTGATGACAACCTGTAAGCATCGAGGCTGGATACATGGAAAACGTATAAATAATGTGGTATGATAATGCTGGTCTATGGTCAGTGTATTAGTTCCGTCGATTTATGGTTTTTTTTAACTGATTATGCTCTAGTTTTACACACGCAATGCAGGGGTTGTTATGTCAATTTAGAGTAAAGTGCTTTTTTATACTAACTACACTATATTATTGACAATATTGCATTGTCGCCATGGTTACGCCACATGCTAAGATGTAATCACTAACTTCCAGGCTATAAGTAGGTCTTTGGTGGCTGGTGAGGATGGTTAGTATCGGTGGTTGAGTGTTCGACGTGTGCGGTCAAGGAATGGACCTTAGTTGGTGGAGTTGTAGGTGTGTGTGGCTTGTTGGTGTGTGGTGAGTTAACATTGGTGGTGGTGGTGGTGGTGGTGGTGGTGTTACACATGGAACAACACTTCAAAAAAAAAAAAGCATTAGGAGATATCAAAGTGAAGTATCAACATGAGAGAGATCACCAGCACAGCATAACATAAGTACCTGGCAATCACAAGACAAAAGCTTAGTGAGCACGGCAAATAGAGTATATAACAGCGAAGAGGGTAGTGTCTGGTGGTATCGCCTGCCGCCTTGACCTGAGGAAACGCATCAGGAAGTCGTGATTGGCTTATTCTCTCGACTTACCCTGGAGTTGATGGCAGAAAGTTGCTGGCGCCAGTAATCATAATGAATGCTATCTGCCAAACGAATAAGAATTAAAATGAAAGAATGGTGTAATGAGAAGAAATGATAGGAAGAATATATATATACCATATATAAAATATAGATGAAAAATCTGATAATACATGATAAAGGCAAAGATAATATATAATAGATATAATCCGATCCAAATTATATTCGTTCATATAGAAATGAATAAAAAAGGTATAATAATAAGCAAATAAGGATATGTAGATATAATTATAAAATATGTGCTATTGATACAGATACATATTTGCAAATGGAGATATATACAATATGCATATAGCAGAACAGATAAGATCTACAGTATATATTATATATATACATCATTATATATATCTTCTAAAGTATCTTATTATTAACATTACACCACACTGAAAATATTTTGGTTTAATCCGGTGACTCTGTATAAGAACATCTGTTTATCTTCCTTTTTCTTTATCGCCTGGGGAAGGCTGAACACCTGGTACCCGTGTCCTTACCGACTGCCACAGGCTCATTGGAAACAGGTCTATTCGACAAGCGTATCCTCTTTGCCAAAGATGGTATTCCCTTTGTTCGCTTGTGGACACAGGACGTGCTCAAAGAAAAGTGGAATAGAATGCTCAGACAGGAAATATCGAGGAATAAAATAACGATCGCAACATCCCATTCTCCAATATAGAACGAATCCATATCTTAAGGAACGGGTGGCAACCCTAAAGCCTGCCATGACTGACAGCCGCTGCCCGCTGCTGGGGAAGACAGGAGGAAGGGAGGAGGGACGTTACGACGCGTACTTTCACGTATTTCGGACGATTTTAATTTTAATTTTAGGGACTTGTTTTGTGGTTCACCGAAAAATGCACCCACTGCAGTTTTGGAATACTGAATTTTATCTGCTTAACCATTCAGACAGCCAAATACGGAACAAATGGTGTACCGTATTTTAAGGAAAGGGTGGCAAGTTTGCATCCCTAAGGCATCATTTGGCGATATCTGGCGTTTTTGAACGACCCCACATTCTTGAGACTGTTTTTCACCTTCCTCCCGTGACCCGCCAGAGTGCTCTTTCTTGACCCTAGGACTGGATGAACCAACACTATTTTTCATTTTGTCACTCATCAAGGACAACACGCGTCAATTTAGTCACAGTTACGAGATCTACAGTTCATTATGAGTATTTCAGTAGCTACTTAGCGTCATTGCATACGACGGAGTTCTTAAAACGTCCTTTTTCTCTACAAAATATTGACAAATGGAATCGTTTCACTTTCAGGTTTCCAACGATGACGATGATATTTTCATACCGGGAAGTTCTAACTTATCTTACAGCGATGCTTTAAAAGGGTCTGTAGTGCAGCAGTTACACAACAATGACCTCGTGAACTGTATATCCACCCCCACATGGCAGGGTTACCCATAGAAAGCTCAGGAAATGGTCATCGTCATTGGCCTAAGGAGGTGCGGCCAGCCATTCAGTGGCCGTACACTGCCCCGCCGCGGCTTGCGCAACACCCCGATTCTTGCCAAGAATTGGGGGGAATTCTTGAAAATCTGACGTGCCAGAACAAGAAACGCAAGGATTTCGCAAGATTTGGGGAAATTTTTGCTCGGTCTAGGGTAATTCTTGACTGCCAGATGACGGCTCTAGTCTCAGTCAGCGTAGTAAACTCGTAGAAATAGCATGCGCGCACTCGTGTCCGATTGCATTTGTGCTTTGGTGTGCAATCTTTGTGTTTTCAGCACTACAGTATGCGTTCTTTGTGCTTTAACAATGTCCCCCAGAAATATGTTAAAAGGTATGGTGCTGCAAAGAAGAAAACACGAACGGCGGATATTATGCTGGAAAGTGGAACGGTGTGCCAGCCTCGGCGGCTTGTACGCCCTCCTGAGCGTGATTGACTCCAGTTCACCCTCCGTCTCGGATGATGCGTCGGGTCATCTTTAAGTTGTTGGTCGAACGTAGTTCCGGTGCCTCAAAAAAAGGGAAACTGTCGCTGCAGAACCCCGGTGAGAAGCTTACACCTCGAGCGTAGTTAGCTGTTGCGGGAGTCTCCGTAACACTCGTAACACATTGATTTGTGTTTTATATTATTTACCATTGCTATTTGTTAGTCAAACTAGTTTAATTATGTATTAAATAACATTTAAAGTGATTTTTATATAAATATTTTCCTGAGATATGGGAGGCATTAATGGGATTTACATTAATTTCAATGTGGAAAATTAATTTTGGTTTACGAATGTTTTCGTGTGCGAGAGAAATTCCGGAACGAATTAAACACGTAAACTATGATATATATATATATATATATATATATATATATATATATATATATATATATATATATATATATATATATATATATATATATATATATATATATATATACACACAAGGGAGTTAAAAGAAAGAATGGAAATGGAAAAAAGAGGAAGAGAAAATCAGAAGACAAAGAATATAACGAAAGATTCCAAGAATGAACAAAAGTATAAAAAAATAGGTTCAAGGGTCCAAACGAACAACTGTTAAGGAGACTAGCAAGCGTGTCGTGCTTGGCTGGGGTCTGAACACCGACTTTCCGCTTCTATCTCATTAATATGTAACTCCTTTGTCACGTTTAATTGTTTAATACACCTAACTTAACAATTGTCAAGACCCTTTGGTGAATTTGAGAATTACATAAATTCACTACAAGAAAAATGGAAGTATGATTCTAACCAAATTCATACATTTCTGAATATAATATTATAAGAAAAGTCCGTTTATGATCGGTATTTTGTACTTATTTGAGGCTTTTATACTCCGTTAGATTTTTTTTCCGTGTTCGTTAAATATTGTTTGATGTCGAGAGTTCACTCGCAACTGAAAATGCTTTTATCCCCACAATATTATGAAAGCGAAGTTGAATACGAGTTAAATTTAGCCTTTACATGAAACGAATATTAACGCGTGTGTATTGTAACAAGAGATAACAAGATGAGGAATGAATGGATTAGAGGTAAAATGAAAATGGGAAAACTATCAGAAAGGTGCAAGAAAGAAGGAAAATGAAACTGCATGGCCACGTCAGGAGGAGAGGTGGAAAGCACGTGAGAAGAATTATGGACAAGGAAGTGCAGGGGAGACGGAATTGAGGATGAACAAATTTTAGGTAACTGGTTTGTGTTTGGAGTGACCTATGAGAGAAAGTAACAACAGGAGATGCCGAATACAAGAGAAGAAGAATTGAGATAGAAATGCAGAGGAATGGAAGATAGGAAGACCAGTGTTGAAGTGGCTAGAGAGAAGCGATAGAGGCGACTAACAGGATATAAAATTCAGAACAGATGAGAAGGACGTGTCGGACAGTGCAAACCCATATGAACAGGAGTAAAATAATCAGGAAAAAGAAGCAAACGTTTAAATATTAGCAAGACGAAGGTGTGCAAAAAATAATAAAAATATTGAATAAAATCGTATGGCATTAACTGCAACATTTCCACCATATTGACAAAACCTCGTCCCTTCACTTATCTTCTCTCAATCAGCTCCCGACAAGCGCCAGCCCTCAAGCTTATCATGGAAAACAACACCTTGCTTCACTCATCGTCACTTCACACTGATTATCTCCATTCCTTACCCGTTACTTTACTTTTTTTTTATTTTACATTTCATTTCATTTAATTTATTTTCCTTCGTTATACTTCCTTCCTGACCCTTTTATACCTTCTCTTCCGTTTCTCAGTTTCTTCATCTTTCATTCCCTACCTTATTATTTTTTTTTAAACTTAATTTCTTTTGGCTCCCTTGCCTCCCATTCGATTTTCTTTATATCCTAATCTTTTCCTATCTAACACATCTTCCCCCTTCTCTCTATTCTCTCCTTTTATTTACATTTTTTTTATTTAATTTAACGTCATCTGCTCCCCTTCCCTCCCCTTCCACTCCAAGTACCTTCATTTTCCTTCCTCTTCCTGGCTTCCATCTCTTTCCGCTTCCTTTTTATCTGTCTTCTTTATTTACATTTTTCTTTAATATAATTTCCTTTTCTTCTTTTCCCTTCCATTACATTCCCTTCATATCCTTTCTCTATCCTATTTTCGGCCTCTTTCCCTTTTCCTTCTTTTTTCTTTATTCCTTATCACATTTATTTTCTTTACCTTTACGTTCTTTGCTTCTCTTCCTTCTCCATTCTTTCCCTTCCATACCCATTCCCTTTCCTATCTTCCACTTCTTTCCCCTTTTTCACTCTATTCTATATTTACATTTTACTTTAGTATCTTTTCTTCTCGTCTTTCCATTCCATTCCATTCATATCCCTTCCCTTCTCTATCTTCATCTTCTTTCTCCTTCCTTTCTCCTCTCTTCCTGTCAGCCTCCATAGTTCACCCTCTCTCACCCCTTACTCATCACCATCCCTCAAACTCGCCACCAAAACTTGCCCGCCTCGTCCTCGCCTGCCTGACGCCTCAACTCATCCAACTTCCGCGCCTCGCCCCTCCAGCAGCCTCCACTAATCTATAACTAAGTAACAACTGAACATAACTCGTCCCGTGTCCCAGCCTGCCAGCCAGCCAGCTACATCAGCCCGGACAGACGCTGCAGTGCGGGTCTCCAAGTCTACCTTCACACCCCCAAAGGATGTTTAACTGGACGGAAAGTCTACCTCAGTGTGATTAACGATAAGACTTGCCTGTTATATGTAAAGATTTATGATCGGAGAGATATAGTTTACATGTATTCTTAATTAAACAGTTTACATGTGTTTATGTATACCCAAAATAAAGGAAAGAGAATTACGTTCACTAATGTGTCATATTAATAGATAATAATGACTGTTTTGACGTGCTTACGGGCATGTTCTTTTAAGAAAGCTGCCATGGAAATCATAGGGAGCTATTCGTAATGGAAAAACAGCAAACCGAGTGATCAACGCGCAGACGTATTACTCGTAGTTTCAATAGCCCAACTCCAAGCAACTTGGAACCTTCAACCATCGCCAAGTGGTTGAAAAAATATACTAATAATAAATCAAGATCCGAAATCGTGGATCAAGTTCAGTGGAATAATAATAATAAGTATTAGGAAAAAGTTGAGAGAATGACCTAATGCAGTTGACTATTATATTGCCTAATCTGGAGGAGCAGCAGCCGCTATGAAAACAATGCAGCGAAAAGGAACATTTAACGATGAATTATAAGACACCAAAAACATTAGAAAGGAGACGCTATGGTACACATCACGTTCTTCATCACCAAAACCTACACTCCAGGTCCTCGGTAAAGACTACGCAGCGTTCATTAGCATACAGAAATTACTCTACCTTAATCACGTTCACCTGGACGTGTGTTTGTATGTACAGGGATTTATACGCTGTGCTGTCTGAATGTAAGTTTCACCTCTCTCTCTCTCTCTCTCTCTCTCTCTCTCTCTCTCTCTCTCTCTCTCTCTTCTCTCTCTCTCTCTCTTCTCTCTCTTCTCTCTCTCTCTCTCTCTCTCTCATCTGTTCGCTCTTCTTCCTTACTATCTACTTCCTCTTACTTCATTCCTCACCTCACCTTCTAAGCCCTATCGCTCCCGCCCGTTTTCCTCCACCCATCTCTATTTTCTTTCTTCCGCCTCCCTTCATATCTTCCAGCTTCATGTTTTTCTCAGAGTCTGTTATTTCCAGTCGATCTTTCTTTTCTTATATACTACTAAATACTCACCCTCGAGCACCATCCTTCCCCCTCCCTTCTCCCTTCTATATTTCCTCACTTATATAGCCCTTTCTTTATCAATCCAACCCTTAAATCCATGTTATTTGTCTATGTAGTCTTTCCCTATCGTCAAGCCTTCTTTTCTTTGGCTTCATCCTTCACTGTTTTGATTTTTACTTTCTTCTTAGCCGAAATTCTAAGTCATATTCTTTTACAGTGTGTGTGTGTGTGTGTGTGTGTGTGTGTGTGTGTGTGTGTGTGTGTGTGTGTGTGTGTGTGTAATAATGTGTGTACACACATACACACACATAATCGCTGAGTGGTGCAGGCCGTCAGCCGCGGCCTTCCATCAAGTCCCTGCGCACTGACGCCTGAGGTCTCCCCCAGGCTCCACCAGCCCGCCCATCCTTCTGTTGCTGGAAGTCTGATCAGGTGCAGTGCAGTGAGGCTCTCGTCCACTGTGGGTGGGGCAATGTGCTCACCACCGAGGCTGTGCAGTCTGTTCCCAGGAACAGCAGCGAGTCTTCACATCTGTCTCGCCACCTGTATTGGATTAGCGCTCCAACGCTAAGCCTCTTTCTGAGTGACCATCGATACCGCCTCTACCTGCTCTCCGGCCACCTGCTGCTACCTGACCCAGCATTATGACCTGGGGATGACCTCGGATTAACACCTACTCGCCTTCCAGAAGAGGATTACTTTCCCGCCCCATCGCTCTATCACACCGCACTCCTCCACCTCCTCACCCCTCAAGCGTCACCACAACGTTCCCTCCGTTACTGTAAAATTTACAGTGTGTGTGTGTGTGTGTGTGTGTGTGTGTGTGTGTGTGTGTGTGTGTGTGTGTGTGTGTGTGTGTGTGTGGGTGTGTGTGTACACACATGTAACACACACACACACACACACGCACTGATTGAATGAAAATGTACATATTAAGATTTACAAGAATTTAGCTATATAAAAAATTACAATATAGAAAGGGAGATTGTGGGGGTAGATAATTTACAGTGTAATTATCTGTCACCATGGTTTTCACTTAAGTGAGTGTTTCTTGAAGTAGGTTTCTTCGATGAAAAGGGAGACCATAGGATGAAGAGAGGGAAGGAGGAGGCCAACAGACTGCCCTGCCTGGCTACTCCTTTTCAGATGCTACATGACCCACGTCCTGACCCTCGGTCAGGACTCCGGGTCAATGTGTGTGTGTGTGTGTGTGTGTGTGTGTGTGTGTGTGTGTGTGTGTGTGTGTAATTTCAACATGCCCTGATGACGAGTTGAGCTCGCAGTCACCAGCAAGTACCCTTCCGACATAAGCAAGCTCATGCACATTATAGTCATTCTATGGGTACTGCCAGAACCTAACCCACCACACACCCCATCCCCCTTGCTCAAGAGGGGGCAGTAACCACTCCTTGTCAGCGAAAAGATTCCGGCTTGAGCAGGGCTTGAACCGCCGCCGCCTGTCAGGTAGTGAAGCCTGGCAGCGCAGCGCTCTAACCGACTGAGGTACAGAGCGGTGGACACATGGTACACACGGTGAGTAATACACACACACACACACACACACACACACACACATAATACATACATAATAATACACACATACACACACAATAATAATAATAATAATAATAATAATAATAATAATAATAATAATAATAATAATAATAATAATAATAATAATAATAATGATTATCGGTTTATTTAGTGATTGCAGTTACGCTGAAAATATACACATTAAGAATACAATGTTGATAAAAGTACAATATGAAAGGGGTATAGGGGTCTGCGGTATACACTGTGGAAAAGTTGTGATAAACTAAAAGAGGTGGGGGGAGTGCAGTGCCGCGGTGCGGGAGGAGGCGATGTCGTCTTATGGGTGGCGGGTCAGGTGCTATGCCCCAGGTCAAACCCCTGGTCAAAAAGGGTCAGGTTGCAGCTGATGGCAAGGGGGGGTACAGGTAGATGTGGTGTCGGCCGTCACTCAGCGTATGGACTTAGCGATGACCTGCTAATCCGTGCTGCCGGCGAAAAAGATGGTAAGAGGCGTACCTTGCGGCAGAGAGCGTGGGAACGTCTGTCGTCTGCACTGCCAAAGTCTATATAATACCAAGGCAAGTCATACGCAACTCTGTGGGAGGAGACACGGCAGAGGCGTGGCTTATGCGTGACGTTGCTTGGAGCCAAACTAGAGAATGTAAAAACAGGGATTTAGAGAAAACGAAGAAAAGCGGACTAATTTAAATCAATGACCTCAACATGCCCCCCCCTCTCACCCCACTCCGCCGTTTGTAGGCATTGGAATTACAATCATACAATAAAAATAAAAAAAGGGATATTTTTCGTCAGTGGCTTGCCTGAACGCCCGGTGAAAGAAGGCGAGCATTCACATACAAAGTGCACACACGGCCGCAACTTTAGTCACTCGTAAACTGGTGGGTATTTGGCTTCAAGTGACGTCATCCCGCTGCTCCGTCCAAAACCGCCCCCTACGCGTGCTGGTCGTAGTTTTTAATGCAGAGTGACTTAACTTGGTGTATATAGACTTTGTGCACTGCCTTGTATGGTGAGTAGCATGCTGATAAAGCTAAGAAAGACTGGACAGTAAACGTGACAAAGGGATGACGAGGGAAAGGATAAAAAGGATAAGGAATTGATTGATTGAGAGAGAGAGAGAGAGAGAGAGAGAGAGAGAGAGAGAGAGAGAGAGAGAGAGAGAGAGAGAGAGAGAGAGAGAGAGAGAGAGAGAGACAGAGAGAGAACATTAAGTCCCCTTTACGCATCGCCCGCCCATCTTACGAGTCCCATTGTTTGCGTCCCAGCACTGAGCGTCTGGTCGTGAAAGACAATTAATTACGCAAACATTTTCATGCACGATACAAAGGTAAGAAAATGGAGGGCAGGTGCAATAGGAAAATGCACAGAGAGAAGGTTGTGGATAAAGGAATGAAATACTAGGTGCTTCCGGTGAGGAAAGAAATCTGGGCTGAGAGAGAGAGAGAGAGAGAGAGAGAGAGAGAGAGAGAGAGAGAGAGAGAGAGAGAGAGAGAGAGAGAGAGAGAGAAACCTATTTACAGTCAAAAAGAGGTTCTTTAACAATAAAAAAAAAAAAAATCAGCCACTACGACAGGCCAAACGTGTTCTTAGCAATATGCAGTTTCATTATCGCCAGTATTTACATAACGAGGAGGAAGATAATATTTTCGTCTTTGACTGTCATTTTTTTCGTTTCCACAGTATCTAAAAAACAGACGAATATATAATCATCAAATACTCACGAAAACCTTATGTAAATAATTCAAACATAATTTTTTGGAAAACTGAGATATAAACAGACTGAATTAGAGTGAATTGGAAATAAATTGACTCAGTGACTTAGGGCGACACACACACACACACACACACACACACACACACACACACACACACACACACACACATACATGCGCGCGGGGCTGTGTAATGCAGTAGCTTAGTACCGAGATGTCCCGGGTTCGATTCTCGGCGGAAGTGGAGACGGATGGGCAACTTTCTTAAACCCATTCCCCCTGTCCATCAATCAGTGAATAGGAACTGGGCGTCAATCGTGGGGTGTGTCCTGCCTCTCAGGTGTATGTCGGCGTGAGGTTTCAGCCATACCCAGAGATCCGCCACTAGTAAGCTCTCTTACTTCGGGACGGCAGCCCTACTGGCTGGCGATCACGAGTCTATCGCGTGGTCAGTACATGGTGAGCTACACACACACATGGTTGCATTACTATCACCTAACTCACGTCGATTATCTGATACTATTTTCTTAGTTCCGCAACTTTTCATTCTTTTAGGTAACAGATTTTGACTAGAGGTGAAAAATAATTGCTAACTGATAACCGGTGGGCGGTGAAGCAGGATTGGCGACTGATGACTGGCTGTGAAGCGGGACTGGTAACTGGTGGTGGAGAGCCTTTCCTTGGGCCTTACTCCTATTATGTAGCCGACGTGTGGCGTCATATCGCTCTTGTCTTCCTTGGGAGGGCAATGGAAACAACAGCCTGTACTTTGAAAGAAGACCATGAGTGTATTGAGATCATTAGCATTAAAGCATAAAAACCCTAGATGTTCGGAGGTAGTTAGACCCAGGCGAGGACTGCTTTGTGTGGGTAATCGGAGGAGACCTGAGAGGTGGTCTAGCCCAGACAATAATTGCTTACGGTTTCTTGCTTTCTGGAGAGACGGTTCGGCTCCTTCCTTCATTAAAACTCGCCAATATTGCAACTCTTTGGAATAAGCAGGGTAGGCGGTGGCCGAAGTGATAGCGTACTGGACCCACATTCGCCGCGTGATGGACGACGCGGGTTCGAATCCTCACGCTACCATTCGGATTTTTCAGTCACCGCCGAGTGGCTTAAAACTACCCACATGCTGTCCTGAAGACCACCCATCAACCCGGACTCAAGAGGAAGCTACTTAAAGCGAATCCAAGAACGAGTTCCGGGGGGCAGCATGAGCCAATGCAGGATGGCGCCACTATAAACACTCGCCTGCGCCAGAACGGGCTGGGCCGACCATCAGGCCCCACCTGGAAGAAGCCTTGGGCCGACCATCAGGCCCCACCGGGATGATGCCTACCGGCGCAATAGGCAACAACGTAAAAAAAAAAAAAAAAAAAAAAAGCAGGCCATCTTTATTGATTCGCCCTTCAGTTGACATTAGAGCCTCCCTACTATCTCTTAGGTTCATATAACCCAATGTTCCCTAGAATCGAACACAAGACCATGTTCTTTTGGCCCTAAAGTTCGTTTGATGCAGCATGTGATCGTCTACGTTCATATAATCAAATATTTCCTACAATCGAGCTCAAGAAGGAGAGTTGCAACACGTTCACTTAACCCTCTACGTTCATTTGATCCAATATTTGATCATTTACGTTCATGTCACCCAAAGTTGACGAGAACCGACCCCCAGGAAGATAAGAAGAGGAAGTCACGTTCATTTTTAAGCCAGCACAATCTCCCTTCTGGCGCTTTCTCATCTTCATTCCATTAAAAAAAAGCACAAGAGGGGAGTCTATATCAAGCTGGCTTTTTTTTTCTATAATGGGATGTTTTTGTTTTTGTTTAGCGCACTTCTTGGAAACATCATTTACTGGAACGTACTTTAACTTTTCTTTTATTCTTTTCCTTCTTTCTCTTTGTTCTCTAATCTGTCTCCTTATCCTGTACACACACACACACACACACACACACACACACACACACACACACACACACCAGAGGACTCTTGCCCTTTTTTTTTTTTTTCTGTTTTTCTGTTTCTTTTTGTTTTGTTTTTTCTATAATGGGAATAGTTTTTTTTGTTCAGCGCACTTCTTGGAAACATTTACTGGTACTTTTCTTTCATTTTTTTCTCCTTCTTTCTCTTTCTTTTCTAGTCCGTCTCCTTTTCCTGTACACACACACAAACACACACACGCACACAGGGAGGCGGTGGCTGAGTCGTCAAAGTAACGGCCTCGTGTTCAGGAGGATTGCTGAGTTCAACTGCAGCCACCAAGCTGGGATTTTTCAGCCCGGCCGCCAGTGGCTTAAAACACCGCCATGCATGCTGTCAAGACCACCTTATCAACCCGGACTCTAGATTCTAGGATCAAAGATGAGCTCTGGGGGGCAGCATGAGCCAATGCAAGATGACGCCATTATAAACACTTGCCTGCACCACAACGGGCTGGGCCATACCATCAGGACCCACCGAAAGAAGCCTTGACCACCATCCACTGAAGGATCCACCGGGAAGAAGCCTACAGGCCGCAACAATGTAAAAAAAAAAAACACACAGAACAGACGACTCTCACCCTTATTGTCACATAATATCCGCAGTCGCTTCCTGTGATTCTCCTACGACTATTTTTACGCCGGTGTTCACGCGTCATGCCCCCCACTCTACAAACTCTCCGGACATCGCTGAGTAAAACTTTGGGGCATAATCTAAGACATGTTGGCCTTTCGTAGGAGTTTGGGGCATTTCCAGGGGTAGTTTTATGGCCCTTCCAGTAGTTTGAGCCTTCTTCTATGCCATGAACCTGGAAAAACACTCATTAGAACTCCACTGATCTCTTTCTGGCCACTGGAAATAGTTGGCGAGTCGGGCAATACAGACTTTAGAGACGTACCGACGCCCGCATCCGTGTCCTCACTAGACAAAAGGGGTGTGGCAGGTGTACGGAAATAGAAATAGAGGATGTAAAGTGACTGCTAGACTTCGGCCCGTATCCCTAAATGTATCCTGGCCTCTCGTGGAAGTAGTCGGGATCTAAAGGACTGTTTGGTGATCCTGGTGATAGTTTTACCTGACTTCTGCACCTTCACCGGGAACACCACTCGTGCAACCCTGTTAATCTGTTCTGGGGCCTTGGAAGACAGTCGTAATGGAAATCTGATACTTGCCATCCTTCTAAGTAATCTCGTAATATCTAAGTCACTGTGCCTGGTCTAGAATTCTTCCCTACAGCAATATTTTCGTCTTAAGGAAATGGCCAAGGGAGGGAGGGAGGGAGGGAGAGCTCTTAAACGTATCAGAGTTGTCACAGTTTGTCTCTTTTTTTGTCGTGAATATTGGCCTCCTCCTCCTCCTCCTCCTCCTCTAAGTTCTTCATAACAACCTCCTTTTCTTTACCTTCCTCTTCCTCGTCTCGTTCTCCCTCTTCTTCCTATTCCTCCTCCTCCTCCTCCTTTTGAATTATCTCCTCGTCTACAGCTCTCTCCTCCACTTTCTCCTCAGCCACACATTGGTTAACATACAGACAGCTTTGGCTAGAGAGAGTCCTAGTTTGACGTACTGAAGTGAAGAGTAGAGACAAGGAAAATGCTCTCTCTCTCTCTCTCTCTCTCTCTCTCTCTCTCTCTCTCTCTCTCTCTCTCTCTCTCTCTCTCCCTCACAACCGTATTCAATATGTCCTTGCGACAAGGCATCGTCCCTTCAGATTGGAAAAAGGCTAACGTGACACCGATTTCCAAGAAAGGAGATAAAAAAGTACCAGGTAATTACAGGCCCATTAGTCTAACTTCGGTTGTAGGTAAGCTACTTGAGGGCATAATTAGAGACAAAATTGTGAGTTACCTTGAAAGCCACTCATTGATTGGGGACTCACAACATGGCTTCCGAAACAAAAGATCCTGCCTATCAAACCTATTAACCTTTTATAACGACCTCTTCACTGTTTATGACGTAACCAAATCACTGGACGTAGTCTATCTTGATTTCCAGAAAGCGTTTGATAAAGTCCTGCATCATAAATTACTTTACAAATTAAAGCAAATAGGTATTGACGGTCAAGTAAACCAATGGATCGCGAATTGGTTGAGCAACAGACAACAAAGAGTAGTGATTGACGGATTTAACTCAGAGTGGGCGCCTGTCACTAGTGGCGTCCCTCAGGGCTCGGTCCTTGGCCCAGTGCTCTTCATTATTTACATCAACGACGTGGATGTTGGACTCAATAACCGCATTAGTAAATTTGCAGACGACACAAAGATTGGTAACTCGGTTCTCACTGACGAAGACAGGCAAAGCCTCCAAGAGGATTTGCACAAAATTTCAGCTTGGTCAGATAGATGGGAGATGCCCTTTAACGTAGACAAGTGCCAGGTCCTTCAAGTTGGAACGAGGAATAAGAAGTTCGAATACGAAATGCGCTGCGTTAAACTCAAAAGCGTTCAATGCGTCAAAGACTTGGGGGTCAAAATCGCGTCAAACCTCAAATTCTCACAGCAATGCATCGATGCAGCAAATAAAGCGAACAGAATGTTGGGCTTCATTAAAAGAAACTTTGTATTCAAGAATAAAGATGTAATACTCCCGCTCTACAACAGTTTAGTCAGACCCCACTTGGAATATGCGGTACAGTTTTGGTCCCCCCACCATGCAAAGGATATTGCTAAATTAGAAGGTGTTCAGCGTCGGGCAACGAAAATGATCCCTTCCTTGCGCAACAAATCCTACGAAGAAAGGCTTTCTACCCTTAAGATGTTCTCTCTTGAGAAACGTCGCCTCCGAGGAAAACTGATCGAATGTTTTAAAATACTTAATGGTTTCACGAATGTAGACAGATCAACATTGTTTATGATCGATGACACTCTGCGCACGAGGAACAATGGCGTAAAACTCAGATGTAGACAAGTAAACTCAGACTGCTTCAAATTTTTATTCACCAACGTTGTAGTGCGAGAATGGAATAAGATTCCACCATCAGTGGTCCAGTGTAACACGATTGACTCCTTCAAAAATAAGCTCGACCGTCACTTCCTTCAACTTAATATCAACTAGAGTAGAAATGCAACGTTTTGGAGTCTTCTGATTAATGTAAAATCACTTAGGTTTAAGGACAGACCACCAAGTCTGGACCATGGGGTCTGTTTGGTCTGATTTTCTATGTAAATCTATGTAAATCTCTCTCTCTCTCTCTCTCTCTCTCTCTCTCTCTCTCTCTCTCTCTCTCTCTCTCTCTCTCTCTCTCTCTCTCTCAAGGAGTGTGGTATTTCGTACATGACTGCCTCTCGTAGTTCTCGTATTCGCTGTATTTCACGTATTTTCCGTATCTTCTCCCCTTGATCAGTTCTTTACGTCACCAAGAACCAACAATATACGACAAATCCTATGAAAATCTTAATGGAAAAATCCCATGAAATCCTTATAAAAAAGAATCCTATGAAAATCTTTATGAAAAAAATCCCATGAAATATTTATCAAAACGAATCCTATGAAAATCCTTCAGAAAATATTTTGTGAAAATACTCATGAAAAAATATCCCACAGAAGCCTTATGAAAAAGCATCCTATGAAAATCCTTATTTAAAAAAAATCCTATGAAATTCTTAGGGAAAAGAATCCTACAAAATCTTTTGGCAAAAAATCCAATGATATCCTTATAAGAAATTCCTATGACCATCCTTTTTGAGAAAGTCCTATGAAAATCCTTATATAAGCAATCCCATGAAAATCCTTATAACAAAGAATCATTATGAAAAAGAATCGACAGATGACGTGGCACTCCTTATGAAAGAGAGAGAGAGAGAGAGAGAGAGAGAGAGAGAGAGAGAGAGAGAGAGAGAGAGAGAGAGAGAGAGAGAGAGAGAGAGAGAGAGAGAGAGAGAGAGAGAGAGAGATTGATTGATTGATTGACTGATTTTTATTGGCCTCAAGGTAGTTACATAGATTATTTTACACATTGCCTTTAAAAGCCACTAGTCCATTGAGCCGTAGCTCTCTTATGGACTACATGTTATATATATTTATATATAAGTGAGCATAGCAGGTGCGACAAGGTCTCTCAAAAATATATTAAAGATTGCAAAAAAATTAAGTATGGCTAACTCAGAATGCATACTATATACATGTGCACCCCAATACAAAATTAATGAAAATAGGCTTTTGTTCCTGATTAATAGAACAAAGTGATAATACTACTAATAATAATAACAATAACAATAGCAACAAAAATACTACTAACAGTAATAATAGTTTCATAACAATATTACTAATAATAATGATAATGACAATAAAAAAATAATAATAATAATGACAGACATGATAATAATGAGACATGATAATAATGATAGACATAATAATGATAGACATGATAATAATGATAAACATGATAATAGTGACAGTAGTAAATAATAATAATAATA